>NC_054713.1:11128555-11267772 GCF_016097555.1 Gigantopelta aegis | reverse complement strand
AATTACTGTACATAGCTCTGAATGGAGTTTGAACAAAAATTAGCACTGAGGAAAAGTTGGTTTTGGCCTATAATTCATACTATACAGATTTGAATGTTCTTATTTACATGGTGTTTGACTTGCCATATACAACTGCTCTTAAATATGTTAATATATCTAGGCAGTCTGAACTTAGATTTTAATAGCAATTTATTTTTATATTAAAAATAACATGTGCCAATATTGGGATAATGTCTTTAACTTCTATAAACATAGTTAATGTTTCATGTGTGTACTTCTGTTAGCTTAACTTTTTAAAGACCTTGATTTTTATTGTCCTTTTGGCATATTTATAGGGTGCTAAGTCATATTTTAGACAAATTTGTAGTTTTAGGGGAAACATTTTTTTACTTTGAAGAATTTTTTTACCAAAGCCATAATTAAATTTTTTGTCACTATTGTGCCTTCTGTTCTCATTTATACATAACAATAAGCTTGTTAAACATATCTTTAGGTCTCCAGATCAACTCTTTTTTAAAAATAATCACTTAGTTTGCTCCCATGAAGTGTATTTTAAGTGTATACTAGATTTGGAACCAATTTTTCCAGATTTGATTATCTACCTTGGTGTAATTTGATGATTTATTTTATTGTTAATGCTGTATTATCCAATGTTAATAGCTAAATGATATGCTGGATTACAGATTGTAGGAATACATCCAATATACATATTGTATTGATCTGGATTAGAAAATAATGCAATAAAATAGATGTTCGGGTAATTATGTCACTTAAAAACAGGTTTTTTTAGTAATGAATCAAAAATAAATATGCGAAAGCTGCATGATAATTCCAGATATAACAAATTTTTAAAACCTCCAACTACAGTAGGGTATACATAAAATATAGTCAGGAATATTGGTGGCTGCCAATGGTTTTGATGGTCCAATTTGAAAATCTGCATAGCTGATGGATTTGAAATTCCCGCACATGGTAACTTGAAGATGCCCACACTCAGCATACAGGATTTTCTTCCAACAGTGATGTGCAGGACATTAAGTCATTACTTCATACAGATGCAGTCATGTTGGTTTTTCCTTCCTCAGACATTGTATTTTTTTAATACTGATATTTCTTTGATGTGCCTATTGAGGTCTTCATAATCTAGGGGTCAGTCAAGTACATGTGTTTCAATGGAATAAGTTTAAGGAGTTGAGGTACTCTGAATAGCCATGCTGTCTCTACATATATAGCTGAGCACACACACACATCTGACAATAAATATCTTCAGGAGTATTATTTTTAAAAAAATTATTTTTTCAAATATGACATATTGCATTTGTACAAAACTGTACAAAATACATGTGTTTTGTGAGGTGTACATTAAATTAGGTTGCACTGTAGAAACAACAGTTTCAGTGAGGTTGTCAGTTTATGTCAGAAGACACCAGATCCTGGTTGTCATAAAAACACATGATTCACCACCTTTTGAAACATGTATGTTATCAGTATAGGTTGCACTATACCAATTAATTTCCGGCTGGGTCGAAGTTCGAGGTGTACCGAACTTTTGATAGAGAAGTTAACACCACAAGTCCTGTGATTGGTTATAAATGTGAGTGTGTTGGTTGTAAAAAAAATTAGTTTCATCTGGGCTAAAAATGTATGCAATTTTATTTGATGTAGTACCACCGTGTCAAGTAGCCTTGTGCTTGGAACATGTATGGGGTACCTGTAAAAAAAAGTACTAAAATTTTGTGCGAAACTAGGGGTGTTGCAGAAACATCTGGTTATACCGAAAATGAGCCATGAAAGGTACCATTTTCTGCAGTTAATACTTTGAGGTAGGGGTTGTAGTACTGATATTTATGGGTCACAGTTTGGTTGATATATTGCATATAGTGTTTTTAAACGCAAACGTTAACATGGTCGCCTATGGGATTTGAATTGGTATAGTCCAACCTATAGCACATATTCAGTGCATAATAAAAAAGATTATGATTTTTGTGATTTAATTAAATTAAACTACACTATTTGATTAATTAGCCGTCACTCGGCCATGCAAGTTCACAATGACCTTGACCTTGACAATAATTACTGTACATAGCTCTGAATGGAGTTTGAACAAAAATTAGCACTGAGGAAAAGTTGGTTTTGGCCTATAATTCATACTATACAGATTTGAATGTTCTTATTTACATGGTGTTTGACTTGCCATATACAACTGCTCTTAAATATGTTAATATATCTAGGCAGTCTGAACTTAGATTTTAATAGCAATTTATTTTTATATTAAAAATAACATGTGCCAATATTGGGATAATGTCTTTAACTTCTATAAACATAGTTAATGTTTCATGTGTGTACTTCTGTTAGCTTAACTTTTTAAAGACCTTGATTTTTATTGTCCTTTTGGCATATTTATAGGGTGCTAAGTCATATTTTAGACAAATTTGTAGTTTTAGGGGAAACATTTTTTTACTTTGAAGAATTTTTTTACCAAAGCCATAATTAAATTTTTTGTCACTATTGTGCCTTCTGTTCTCATTTATACATAACAATAAGCTTGTTAAACATATCTTTAGGTCTCCAGATCAACTCTTTTTTAAAAATAATCACTTAGTTTGCTCCCATGAAGTGTATTTTAAGTGTATACTAGATTTGGAACCAATTTTTCCAGATTTGATTATCTACCTTGGTGTAATTTGATGATTTATTTTATTGTTAATGCTGTATTATCCAATGTTAATAGCTAAATGATATGCTGGATTACAGATTGTAGGAATACATCCAATATACATATTGTATTGATCTGGATTAGAAAATAATGCAATAAAATAGATGTTCGGGTAATTATGTCACTTAAAAACAGGTTTTTTTAGTAATGAATCAAAAATAAATATGCGAAAGCTGCATGATAATTCCAGATATAACAAATTTTTAAAACCTCCAACTACAGTAGGGTATACATAAAATATAGTCAGGAATATTGGTGGCTGCCAATGGTTTTGATGGTCCAATTTGAAAATCTGCATAGCTGATGGATTTGAAATTCCCGCACATGGTAACTTGAAGATGCCCACACTCAGCATACAGGATTTTCTTCCAACAGTGATGTGCAGGACATTAAGTCATTACTTCATACAGATGCAGTCATGTTGGTTTTTCCTTCCTCAGACATTGTATTTTTTTAATACTGATATTTCTTTGATGTGCCTATTGAGGTCTTCATAATCTAGGGGTCAGTCAAGTACATGTGTTTCAATGGAATAAGTTTAAGGAGTTGAGGTACTCTGAATAGCCATGCTGTCTCTACATATATAGCTGAGCACACACACACATCTGACAATAAATATCTTCAGGAGTATTATTTTTAAAAAAATTATTTTTTCAAATATGACATATTGCATTTGTACAAAACTGTACAAAATACATGTGTTTTGTGAGGTGTACATTAAATTAGGTTGCACTGTAGAAACAACAGTTTCAGTGAGGTTGTCAGTTTATGTCAGAAGACACCAGATCCTGGTTGTCATAAAAACACATGATTCACCACCTTTTGAAACATGTATGTTATCAGTATAGGTTGCACTATACCAATTAATTTCCGGCTGGGTCGAAGTTCGAGGTGTACCGAACTTTTGATAGAGAAGTTAACACCACAAGTCCTGTGATTGGTTATAAATGTGAGTGTGTTGGTTGTAAAAAAAATTAGTTTCATCTGGGCTAAAAATGTATGCAATTTTATTTGATGTAGTACCACCGTGTCAAGTAGCCTTGTGCTTGGAACATGTATGGGGTACCTGTAAAAAAAAGTACTAAAATTTTGTGCGAAACTAGGGGTGTTGCAGAAACATCTGGTTATACCGAAAATGAGCCATGAAAGGTACCATTTTCTGCAGTTAATACTTTGAGGTAGGGGTTGTAGTACTGATATTTATGGGTCACAGTTTGGTTGATATATTGCATATAGTGTTTTTAAACGCAAACGTTAACATGGTCGCCTATGGGATTTGAATTGGTATAGTCCAACCTATAGCACATATTCAGTGCATAATAAAAAAGATTATGATTTTTGTGATTTAATTAAATTAAACTACACTATTTGATTAATTAGCCGTCACTCGGCCATGCAAGTTCACAATGACCTTGACCTTGACAATAATTACTGTACATAGCTCTGAATGGAGTTTGAACAAAAATTAGCACTGAGGAAAAGTTGGTTTTGGCCTATAATTCATACTATACAGATTTGAATGTTCTTATTTACATGGTGTTTGACTTGCCATATACAACTGCTCTTAAATATGTTAATATATCTAGGCAGTCTGAACTTAGATTTTAATAGCAATTTATTTTTATATTAAAAATAACATGTGCCAATATTGGGATAATGTCTTTAACTTCTATAAACATAGTTAATGTTTCATGTGTGTACTTCTGTTAGCTTAACTTTTTAAAGACCTTGATTTTTATTGTCCTTTTGGCATATTTATAGGGTGCTAAGTCATATTTTAGACAAATTTGTAGTTTTAGGGGAAACATTTTTTTACTTTGAAGAATTTTTTTACCAAAGCCATAATTAAATTTTTTGTCACTATTGTGCCTTCTGTTCTCATTTATACATAACAATAAGCTTGTTAAACATATCTTTAGGTCTCCAGATCAACTCTTTTTTAAAAATAATCACTTAGTTTGCTCCCATGAAGTGTATTTTAAGTGTATACTAGATTTGGAACCAATTTTTCCAGATTTGATTATCTACCTTGGTGTAATTTGATGATTTATTTTATTGTTAATGCTGTATTATCCAATGTTAATAGCTAAATGATATGCTGGATTACAGATTGTAGGAATACATCCAATATACATATTGTATTGATCTGGATTAGAAAATAATGCAATAAAATAGATGTTCGGGTAATTATGTCACTTAAAAACAGGTTTTTTTAGTAATGAATCAAAAATAAATATGCGAAAGCTGCATGATAATTCCAGATATAACAAATTTTTAAAACCTCCAACTACAGTAGGGTATACATAAAATATAGTCAGGAATATTGGTGGCTGCCAATGGTTTTGATGGTCCAATTTGAAAATCTGCATAGCTGATGGATTTGAAATTCCCGCACATGGTAACTTGAAGATGCCCACACTCAGCATACAGGATTTTCTTCCAACAGTGATGTGCAGGACATTAAGTCATTACTTCATACAGATGCAGTCATGTTGGTTTTTCCTTCCTCAGACATTGTATTTTTTTAATACTGATATTTCTTTGATGTGCCTATTGAGGTCTTCATAATCTAGGGGTCAGTCAAGTACATGTGTTTCAATGGAATAAGTTTAAGGAGTTGAGGTACTCTGAATAGCCATGCTGTCTCTACATATATAGCTGAGCACACACACACATCTGACAATAAATATCTTCAGGAGTATTATTTTTAAAAAAATTATTTTTTCAAATATGACATATTGCATTTGTACAAAACTGTACAAAATACATGTGTTTTGTGAGGTGTACATTAAATTAGGTTGCACTGTAGAAACAACAGTTTCAGTGAGGTTGTCAGTTTATGTCAGAAGACACCAGATCCTGGTTGTCATAAAAACACATGATTCACCACCTTTTGAAACATGTATGTTATCAGTATAGGTTGCACTATACCAATTAATTTCCGGCTGGGTCGAAGTTCGAGGTGTACCGAACTTTTGATAGAGAAGTTAACACCACAAGTCCTGTGATTGGTTATAAATGTGAGTGTGTTGGTTGTAAAAAAAATTAGTTTCATCTGGGCTAAAAATGTATGCAATTTTATTTGATGTAGTACCACCGTGTCAAGTAGCCTTGTGCTTGGAACATGTATGGGGTACCTGTAAAAAAAAGTACTAAAATTTTGTGCGAAACTAGGGGTGTTGCAGAAACATCTGGTTATACCGAAAATGAGCCATGAAAGGTACCATTTTCTGCAGTTAATACTTTGAGGTAGGGGTTGTAGTACTGATATTTATGGGTCACAGTTTGGTTGATATATTGCATATAGTGTTTTTAAACGCAAACGTTAACATGGTCGCCTATGGGATTTGAATTGGTATAGTCCAACCTATAGCACATATTCAGTGCATAATAAAAAAGATTATGATTTTTGTGATTTAATTAAATTAAACTACACTATTTGATTAATTAGCCGTCACTCGGCCATGCAAGTTCACAATGACCTTGACCTTGACAATAATTACTGTACATAGCTCTGAATGGAGTTTGAACAAAAATTAGCACTGAGGAAAAGTTGGTTTTGGCCTATAATTCATACTATACAGATTTGAATGTTCTTATTTACATGGTGTTTGACTTGCCATATACAACTGCTCTTAAATATGTTAATATATCTAGGCAGTCTGAACTTAGATTTTAATAGCAATTTATTTTTATATTAAAAATAACATGTGCCAATATTGGGATAATGTCTTTAACTTCTATAAACATAGTTAATGTTTCATGTGTGTACTTCTGTTAGCTTAACTTTTTAAAGACCTTGATTTTTATTGTCCTTTTGGCATATTTATAGGGTGCTAAGTCATATTTTAGACAAATTTGTAGTTTTAGGGGAAACATTTTTTTACTTTGAAGAATTTTTTTACCAAAGCCATAATTAATTTTTTTTGTCACTATTGTGCCTTCTGTTCTCATTTATACATAACAATAAGCTTGTTAAACATATCTTTAGGTCTCCAGATCAACTCTTTTTTAAAAATAATCACTTAGTTTGCTCCCATGAAGTGTATTTTAAGTGTATACTAGATTTGGAACCAATTTTTCCAGATTTGATTATCTACCTTGGTGTAATTTGATGATTTATTTTATTGTTAATGCTGTATTATCCAATGTTAATAGCTAAATGATATGCTGGATTACAGATTGTAGGAATACATCCAATATACATATTGTATTGATCTGGATTAGAAAATAATGCAATAAAATAGATGTTCGGGTAATTATGTCACTTAAAAACAGGTTTTTTTAGTAATGAATCAAAAATAAATATGCGAAAGCTGCATGATAATTCCAGATATAACAAATTTTTAAAACCTCCAACTACAGTAGGGTATACATAAAATATAGTCAGGAATATTGGTGGCTGCCAATGGTTTTGATGGTCCAATTTGAAAATCTGCATAGCTGATGGATTTGAAATTCCCGCACATGGTAACTTGAAGATGCCCACACTCAGCATACAGGATTTTCTTCCAACAGTGATGTGCAGGACATTAAGTCATTACTTCATACAGATGCAGTCATGTTGGTTTTTCCTTCCTCAGACATTGTATTTTTTTAATACTGATATTTCTTTGATGTGCCTATTGAGGTCTTCATAATCTAGGGGTCAGTCAAGTACATGTGTTTCAATGGAATAAGTTTAAGGAGTTGAGGTACTCTGAATAGCCATGCTGTCTCTACATATATAGCTGAGCACACACACACATCTGACAATAAATATCTTCAGGAGTATTATTTTTAAAAAAATTATTTTTTCAAATATGACATATTGCATTTGTACAAAACTGTACAAAATACATGTGTTTTGTGAGGTGTACATTAAATTAGGTTGCACTGTAGAAACAACAGTTTCAGTGAGGTTGTCAGTTTATGTCAGAAGACACCAGATCCTGGTTGTCATAAAAACACATGATTCACCACCTTTTGAAACATGTATGTTATCAGTATAGGTTGCACTATACCAATTAATTTCCGGCTGGGTCGAAGTTCGAGGTGTACCGAACTTTTGATAGAGAAGTTAACACCACAAGTCCTGTGATTGGTTATAAATGTGAGTGTGTTGGTTGTAAAAAAAATTAGTTTCATCTGGGCTAAAAATGTATGCAATTTTATTTGATGTAGTACCACCGTGTCAAGTAGCCTTGTGCTTGGAACATGTATGGGGTACCTGTAAAAAAAAGTACTAAAATTTTGTGCGAAACTAGGGGTGTTGCAGAAACATCTGGTTATACCGAAAATGAGCCATGAAAGGTACCATTTTCTGCAGTTAATACTTTGAGGTAGGGGTTGTAGTACTGATATTTATGGGTCACAGTTTGGTTGATATATTGCATATAGTGTTTTTAAACGCAAACGTTAACATGGTCGCCTATGGGATTTGAATTGGTATAGTCCAACCTATAGCACATATTCAGTGCATAATAAAAAAGATTATGATTTTTGTGATTTAATTAAATTAAACTACACTATTTGATTAATTAGCCGTCACTCGGCCATGCAAGTTCACAATGACCTTGACCTTGACAATAATTACTGTACATAGCTCTGAATGGAGTTTGAACAAAAATTAGCACTGAGGAAAAGTTGGTTTTGGCCTATAATTCATACTATACAGATTTGAATGTTCTTATTTACATGGTGTTTGACTTGCCATATACAACTGCTCTTAAATATGTTAATATATCTAGGCAGTCTGAACTTAGATTTTAATAGCAATTTATTTTTATATTAAAAATAACATGTGCCAATATTGGGATAATGTCTTTAACTTCTATAAACATAGTTAATGTTTCATGTGTGTACTTCTGTTAGCTTAACTTTTTAAAGACCTTGATTTTTATTGTCCTTTTGGCATATTTATAGGGTGCTAAGTCATATTTTAGACAAATTTGTAGTTTTAGGGGAAACATTTTTTTACTTTGAAGAATTTTTTTACCAAAGCCATAATTAATTTTTTTGTCACTATTGTGCCTTCTGTTCTCATTTATACATAACAATAAGCTTGTTAAACATATCTTTAGGTCTCCAGATCAACTCTTTTTTAAAAATAATCACTTAGTTTGCTCCCATGAAGTGTATTTTAAGTGTATACTAGATTTGGAACCAATTTTTCCAGATTTGATTATCTACCTTGGTGTAATTTGATGATTTATTTTATTGTTAATGCTGTATTATCCAATGTTAATAGCTAAATGATATGCTGGATTACAGATTGTAGGAATACATCCAATATACATATTGTATTGATCTGGATTAGAAAATAATGCAATAAAATAGATGTTCGGGTAATTATGTCACTTAAAAACAGGTTTTTTTAGTAATGAATCAAAAATAAATATGCGAAAGCTGCATGATAATTCCAGATATAACAAATTTTTAAAACCTCCAACTACAGTAGGGTATACATAAAATATAGTCAGGAATATTGGTGGCTGCCAATGGTTTTGATGGTCCAATTTGAAAATCTGCATAGCTGATGGATTTGAAATTCCCGCACATGGTAACTTGAAGATGCCCACACTCAGCATACAGGATTTTCTTCCAACAGTGATGTGCAGGACATTAAGTCATTACTTCATACAGATGCAGTCATGTTGGTTTTTCCTTCCTCAGACATTGTATTTTTTTAATACTGATATTTCTTTGATGTGCCTATTGAGGTCTTCATAATCTAGGGGTCAGTCAAGTACATGTGTTTCAATGGAATAAGTTTAAGGAGTTGAGGTACTCTGAATAGCCATGCTGTCTCTACATATATAGCTGAGCACACACACACATCTGACAATAAATATCTTCAGGAGTATTATTTTTAAAAAAATTATTTTTTCAAATATGACATATTGCATTTGTACAAAACTGTACAAAATACATGTGTTTTGTGAGGTGTACATTAAATTAGGTTGCACTGTAGAAACAACAGTTTCAGTGAGGTTGTCAGTTTATGTCAGAAGACACCAGATCCTGGTTGTCATAAAAACACATGATTCACCACCTTTTGAAACATGTATGTTATCAGTATAGGTTGCACTATACCAATTAATTTCCGGCTGGGTCGAAGTTCGAGGTGTACCGAACTGTTGATAGAGAAGTTAACACCACAAGTCCTGTGATTGGTTATAAATGTGAGTGTGTTGGTTGTAAAAAAAATTAGTTTCATCTGGGCTAAAAATGTATGCAATTTTATTTGATGTAGTACCACCGTGTCAAGTAGCCTTGTGCTTGGAACATGTATGGGGTACCTGTAAAAAAAAGTACTAAAATTTTGTGCGAAACTAGGGGTGTTGCAGAAACATCTGGTTATACCGAAAATGAGCCATGAAAGGTACCATTTTCTGCAGTTAATACTTTGAGGTAGGGGTTGTAGTACTGATATTTATGGGTCACAGTTTGGTTGATATATTGCATATAGTGTTTTTAAACGCAAACGTTAACATGGTCGCCTATGGGATTTGAATTGGTATAGTCCAACCTGTAAGCCTTTATGCCAAGCCGTTTACAAATACACAATCTAATTTTTCATAATTTGATACAACCATATCAATTTAAAACGAGAATGAAAATCTTTGGACGTAGTCGAATGGTATAGCTCTTGCCTGATGTGCGGTCGGTCTAGGATCGGTCCCCGTCGGTGGACTATCACGACTGGTATGTGCTATTCTCTCCTGCAATTGTCCACGGCAATCGGCAATGCCGTGGAGATTGCCGTGGAATTTCAAATTCTCCACGGCACCTTTTTTGCCTTGGGCTATATTCAGTGGGGTTTTTTCAATGGCATGTTTGCAGTGGACATTTTCCTCATTGCAAGCGGTTGTATATCAAAGATCCCTTGCTTCTAATAGAAAAAATATAGCTGGTTTCCTCTCTAAGACTATATGTCAGAATTACCCAGTGTTTGACATTCTATAGCCAATGATTAGTAAATCATTGAGCTCTAGTGGTGTTGTTAACAAACTTTAACTTCTCACAATAATGTGCGTCGGCAAAAGAAATGCTGCTGTTAATATTAATTTTATTACAGCTTGCTGATGTGCATTGGTGAACGCTCACGCAAATTGCAAGTGCAACATGGTTATGGGTATGTCCGATAGGACGACACATTGGCCAGTCTGTGGATTTAGAACCATCCCGTTGATTTGGAAAGTCCCATGGCTAGCCACTGGATGTGAGATGGACGTGCCTGAACCTTGATTGGCTAAAGGCACGTGAAAAAGACTTAGGCCCAAAACACGCCCGATCTGGATCTGGGTCTGGGTAAGAGTATGGCAAATATGGTACTAGCCGAAAATGAAACGTATTAAGTCGAATGTGACAAAACACACCGCGTCTGTGCTGGCGTGAACCAATCTGATTACAATGAGCTCTACTGGGTCTAGCCAGTAGATCTAACAGCATTGCGTGGACTCCCATGTCCAGGTGACATTTCATCTATAAATAACAATTTAAATATCGACCAATTACACTTCGCCTTTTATAGCGTTATTCGGGAGCATACAAATTCTTAAAATATCGGGACTTGTTGGTATATTTCAACATCGAAAAAACAGAGGGAAAAGTGCAGTAATAAACTCTGGATTGTATACTAGTATAAACAGATTTTATAGCTATACCATCATGGTTTTTTCCCCGTCTTGAAACGAATTTTATATAAAATTTTATATTGCAATTAGTTTCCGGCACACTTCGTAATTCACCCGAATCATTTCGTATACCCTCGGCATAATCCCGAATGTTTTCAAATTCTTTTCAAATCACTGGCATGATTTTGCAAGTAAGGGTTTGATTGGTCGAATGAAAGGTCAACTGAACATGAGCTCCAACGGGCTGCTGTTAGATCCACGTGTAATAGTGGAGCTAATTTTAATTCGATTGGGCGCGAACTACAGATGTGGCAACATATGACATAGAACAAGCGCTGTGTTTTCACAGTGCCAGACTGGCAGCTACACAATATTCAAACCATACTCTTTCATTTTTTTTGTAATAAACAACAGGAAAGGTATATTCTTAATCAATGTTGATTTCTCATTCTTATTGTTTGTGTTTATAGAAGTAAATTTATCTAAAGATATGAACTCATTAATTAATATATATATATATATACTCCGACCCAGACCCATCTTCTGTGTGTTTTGGGTCTTACAGGAACAGGACTGGGAAAAGGCTTTGTAAGAGACGTAGCTGTATTGGAATTGTGTTTTAGTGAAAAACAAAACAAACTGATGAAGAGACAAGATTGGGGCTTAATTGACTATTTTTGATATTGTTTTTACTACCATATACATTAACCAAACATGCTCATTTTTTTGGTCATTTAGAATGTTCACCTTTGACGGTATTTCTAAATTCTCTGACATTTTACCATACTCAATAACTCATAGATCACCAGAATTAAAGAGAAACTATTAATATTATAACTATCTTAACATGTATCCGACTAAAAACGCCTTTTTAATGATTAAAATTACATTATTGATTATATTTTCTCACTAAACATAACCAATGCTATTCTAGACACCCTAAATTAAAAACGGGAAAACCAAAACTATTTACCTCAAAAACAAACTTTATCACAGTCGTTTAAAGCGAGAGGGTGGAGTAGGGGCAAGAAGGGCGATAACACTTCTCACTTCCAACTCTGAAACTTAGAATATTCATTGCCCCCTAACTTCCATTTGAAAAGCAAAATAATATATGACACTCCCCACCACCACCTCCAGTTGCTATAATCTTCCAACGCCTATCTTTGAGTTACGGTATCAAAAATATGAAAGAATTTAGTTTTGTGAGCACATAGTCATGTTTTAATCATAGTCATATTTTAATCATAGCCATCATTTGTTTTTAAAGTTTATGTTTGTAATCGTAATCAGATGCGCTAGCGATCATATATATTTTTCTACTTGTATTTAACGTATACAGTGTATTCACCAACACTCAGTTTTATCATTGCTTTAAACCATTTTTATAAAATATAATAAAATGAAGATTGAAGACAATCCTACTTTTTGTTTTTATTATAATAGTACAAATTATATATTGTTATGTGTAATCATTAATAATGTTTGAGAGAGAGAGAGAGAGAGAGAGAGAGAGAGAGAGAGAGAGAGAGAGAGAGAGAGAGAGAGAGAGAGAGAAATAGATATGGAGATGGAGAGATTGATATGAGAGGGAGAAAGTGAGAGATGGAGAGATATATATGATGGGGGGGGGGAGAGAGAGAGAGAGAGACAGACAGAGACAGAGACAGAGACAGACAGACAGACAGAGATGGTCAGAGAAAACAATTACATGCTTACGGCAATAAAACACGTATAATCAAACATTTTTAACAAGACGTATTTGCACCCATCGGAGCAACAGTTTGGTACCTAAGGAACACGTTTGAGCTATTCTGTACTCTCAACACCCCATCCCTATTTCCAAAATACACCCACCACAGGTAAAGGATAAACAAGTGTCATGCATACGTAAGTGCGAACACTTAGCCCATGAGCCAGACCAGAAACTGGAAGGAAAGAACCGATTTATTTAACGACGCACTCAACACATTTTATTTACGGTTATATGGCGTCAGACATATGGTTAAGGACCACACATATATTGAAGGAGGAAACCCGCACCAGAAATTGGTACCATCCGAGGGCAACGAACAAAACTCTCATAATTGTTTCCGTATACCCCAAGACAAAATAAAAATAAAGTAGCTTAAATTAGTTTCCACACTTAACATTTTGTTAATCATGTGGTGAAAAAAAGGGAGAAGTCTGTTTTAGTCCGTTTGTGAAAGCATTAATAAATCTTGCAGATCAGTACCCATAATGTTCTTTGTTGTTTTTTCTCTCATGTTTCCAAGATACTGATTGAGTATCCGATGAATGCACTCCTTGAACATTTTGAAATATTCAAGATCATGTCCTCAGTCCTGCCTCAAATATAGCTGCTAAAACACAGAATTGGCAATATCTGCGATACTCTTATCACCTACGTATGATGAAACTATTGATGTCTATGATAGTGTAATAGGGGTCAAGGAAAGTAATTTTGAACTACCACCAGCTAATCAAGATATTGTAACGTCATTTACCCCGAAGATGGTCATCATTATAGCAGACAGAACACGAGAATGGTAATTTATTGGATTTTATATGAACTGTAGCAAAATTATGATGTTGGTCATTGAGTTTTATTGGTCAAGGAATTCATTTATAACAACCTCAGTAACTAAAATGTTGCGAGGCCCGTAGGAACCGGGGGAAGGGGAGCCTATGCACCCCCCCCCCCCCCACCCACTCGAGGATGATATAAACGGTTTTTTTGTCCTACTTTATATAAATAAAGATTAAAGATAAAAATCTGGTTTGTACACCCTCCTAATGACCCCCCCCCCCTCCCCCGTCCGCTAGAGAAGGGGTCTCCAAAGATTGCTATTCCGAATACACTAACCTTATATTATATTTGCACACAGGAGTCGAAACATACCAGCGATTGAAGATAGGGGTGAGAATGCGGGGTGGGAGTCAGTTATTAAGTTTTGGGGAAGGACAAATGCATATTCTGACCACTACAGTTTCAAAGTTTGGCGACTGTGCCCCCCCCCCCCCCCCCCCCCCCACCCCCACCCCACCCAGCTTCCGACGCCTATAATATAATCTTCAGAATCACTCTGTAGATGAAGACCGTTAAACAGTGGATTTTTCTGGGACTACGAAATTAAAAAAAAAAAAGTGATGATAGTATGCACACACTTGCACCAAACACGTGTATACGTTTTTGCTAATTGCCCATGTCAGGAGGAATAGGATCACCAGGCAACAGAGTCTCGTTCGTGGCCCCCATGGGATAGAAGGGCGCCGTGTCAAACTTATACACGGACCAAAACGCCAACATGGCCGTGGCCACGCAGACGACGATGAGCAAAAGCGCGCCAAGGAAAATCCTCGTGGTTTTACTCTGGTGGAGCTGAGCCACCATCTCGAGGTGAGCCGTCATGGCGAGAGTCTGGACGTGGTCCTCCTCCACGCTGCTGATGCCCATCACGTAGTTGAAGACGCGCCGACCACAGCTTACTGGCGCTGAAAGATAATTAGTGAGATCATTTCATCATATAAACAAAGAGTACCGGTGAGGTACATGATACGCCCGTCAGGAAGGAAGGAAATGTTTTATTTAACGATGCACTTAACACATTTTATTTACGGTTATATGGCGTCGGACATATGGTTAAGGACCACACAACTATTGAGAGAGCAAACCCGCTGTCGCCACTTCATGGGCTACTCTTTTCGATTAGCAGGAAGGGATCTTTTATATGCACCATCCCACAGACAGGATAACACATACCACGGCCTTTGATATACCAGTCGTGGTGCCGCCCGTAAGGAGTTTGATGAAAAAGCATAGATATTAATGAATATGTTACGGATATAATTCAATTCTAATTATGTGAAAAATTTGCGATGGGATGGATGAACAGTTTGTTTTGGACCAACTACTGATGATACTGTATCCATTGGAGAAGGTGTTGTCTGATTAATGCAGTTATTGTTCTTATTACAAAGAGAAATTTTGTTTAGTATGGGTACTATGGTGACACGTTTATATCGGCAGAAAAGCAGTTTATGTATGTACTGTTAACAATATATAACCGCCAAGAAATCAGCCGGACAAGGATTTACTTTTATGTGCAGCAGACCGATAAAGTAGGTCACGGTGATCTAGTAATAGTACGTGATGGACAAATGTAACAGGTTTCCTCTGAACACTACATGTAAAAATTACCAAATGTGAAATCTTTAACACCCAATAGCCGATGATTAATTAACCAATGTGCTTTAGTGGTTTCGTTAAACAAAATAAACCTAATACTACGTTTCAGAATTATATATCGTACGATGCTTTTATGTGACTATAATATATGCACTGTTCGCTTAAAGGTTCTATGTCAAAGTTGCAGTAATGGCAGTTCCCGTCAAAAATATTTATTAATTTTTGCTTTGAAACAAAGTTTATACCTTCAGCTATATGCCTATAAAAATTACAACTAAATAATTCCATTTATTAGTAGAAAAATACTTTAAGAGAGAAATATTGAGTGTCACACGCATTAGCCACTGACGTCACTGTTTTATGCGTACACATCCAACACGTTTACTCAGATTTCTTTACAGTCAGGTGACAAAAAAACCAGAAGAAGGTGGCTATGCTGTATTTAGCCAAAAACAATTCGGGAAACCCCTCTTGTCGTCTAGTGCAAGACCTTTTAAAATAATTATTCTAGAGTTAATTATAGAAAGACTATGTCTGAGATCGATTTATTTGTAGTTATTTATTACTAATAAAATAACTAAATATTGTAGTTTCATCTTTGATATAGGACCTTTAAAGATGAACTCAAAAACTAAAATTTTAAGACTTTGATTGCCGTATCACGTTTATTAAGACATAACTTTAGAAGCCTATGATTAAAACTAACCCTTCTTTCTATTCTTCGTGGGATGGTCCAATCCAGGATCTCGATACACTTTCTTGCCAGCCTCTCTTTCGCCATTCAATGCCTGATCCCCTTCCTCGCCATCTATGACTGTGACGTCAGCCATGGCTACTGCTGAGCTGGACTGGTTTTCTTGTGATGGGGTCTTGAATTCCAATTCTGCTTCAAAGATGTGCTCGGGTTTTTGCTTTTCATGTCGTGTCCAATATGTTGTACGAATCAGCTATTTAGGAGAGGAAAATAACATGTATAAGAGTGATTAAAAAAACGAAAGAAAGCATGATATGTATAGTGTTAGTTTGCTAAGCAAAAGCTGGTGACTATTGTCACTATATACAGAGCCAGGTTAATGATGCCTGTAGCACAAATAACAGCGGACCCCTTCCCAGGATATATATTTTGCAACTCCCTCGGGGAGAGGGGAAAAATTACCTGGGAAAAATAAATGTACACATCACCGCCCCCCCCCCCCCCCCCCCTCGAAGCGCGGGGCCCGTAGCACGTGCTACATGTTCTACCAGAGTAAACAGGCTCTGTCTATATAAGGTAGGCTATTTAAAGTACACCTCATGCCTCGGAGCTCAAAGACTACATCCCCTGGCTTTGACACTTTGCTGTGAATAGTCATTTTGATTAGGAAGAAAATGTCCTTTATCTTCACTTGAAATTTAAAACAGAAATGACAGCCTTTTAAAAAGCTGTATCCAAACTGGACGCGAGCGATGCGAGCAGTTATGTTTAGAAATCATTGATTTAAATTGCCGTATCCTACCCGGATGCGTTTGTCTTATTTGTCGCGCTGTACGTGTGCGGTTAGGATACGGCGATTGAAATAAATGATTTCTAAAATAATCGTTCGCATCGCTCGCGTCCGGTTTGGATATAGCTTTAGGCTTAGATATAGCCTACTAACCGTGGGTCGCTGTTTGGAGTTACCATTTTACAGATAGGATAGCACACCCATAAGCTTTGTAGCTCATCCTAAGATACCCCTTTCCCCGGCCATAACGTAATTGTTGAACGACCCCTCAAAGACAGGTCGTGTATTTATTTACAAAATGCTTTTCTGATCCACCGGTGAAGTAGCTGACGGTAATGGCGATGATTGACGTCAGAACAGTGATGGAGAGGGCAAAGTACATGTAGTGAAACTTGCTTATCCATGTCGGAAGTCGGTCAGCACTAGCGTCCTTCCCACAATACGTCTCGCCTTTCAACACGAATATTGCGATCATTCGGCTAGCACCAATCACGAAGCCAACGATCAAAGCCCAAAAAGCTCCCTGAAAAGACAAGGGGGAAAAAGTATCAAGACTAGCGTGTCTGTCTGTCTGTCACACACAGATACTCTCTCTCTCTCTCTCTCTCTCTCTCTCTCCTCTCTCTCTCTCTCTCTCTGACGAACAAAGCTCTTCCAGAATCTCCCTCTTGGCGTATATACTAAAACTGGTCTGTCTGTCAATTGTGGGCCCACCTTGCCATATATAGTCAATTCTTCTGACTTAAAAACCTCCAGCATCTCCCCTTCTCTGACTGCTATGAGAGTCCCCTTGGCGATTACTAAAAACTGATTTTTTTTAAAATCAACCTTAAAAACCCAGCACTTTCTGTTAGGTGTCTTCACCCAAATGTTTGACTTTGTTAGGTTTCTTGAAAAAAAAAAACATGCGCATGCTCATGTTAATTGATTAGAGCTAGGCAATTTGTTTTCCCAGCCCTGCTTTCCAGAGAAGATAGCATTGCGTGAACAAGTTGACTGATTCCCAGTGTAACCACTATGTTTAATGTGAAACGCATTAGCCAGTCTAGTAAACATTTACATGCTCTATCTAGTTGAACGTTTCCACACATCATACAGTCTGTACGAAAATTAATTTTATACCTTTCATTTCATTGATATTTAATTTCTGTGCGTTTATCCAATTGAGGTTCAAGCTCGCAATCATGGGCATAGGCCTACATATAAACTATCTGGGCGGTCTGTCTTGGACAAGGGTTATTTGCTATGGAGAACGATATTAGCATAGCATAGTGGCTTTATACCTACGCCAGTATATCAATTTAACTTCTTGATTAATATTATTTCGTTTTATATGCAAGTCCAAATTTTACATGTTTTCGTTTTTCATCACAATCCTGCTTTTAGAATATCCCTGTTCTGATGAAGACTTCGTTTGAAAAAACACTGATGTTGTCTTTATTGGCGTGGTTGCAGCTGAGGGATTTGTCCTTGTTGGCGCTACCAAATCTATTCATAAAACTTGCCGAGATGCGAGCCCAATAGGCCCCACCAACAACCCTCAAGTCTATTGCTTAGCTACTACATCACCGAGGACAGTACTAATTAATTTATACCTTTTCGTTGACCATAGGCACCAGCACAGCCAGAATAAAGATGGCGGCAAACGGCGGCGCCAAATAGTTTATGATCTCATTAATGTAGATGAAGATTTGACCACCCTGCATTTCCTTGACAACAGGAATCCAGGCAATGGAGAGACCGACCATGACAAGAATGAACAATCTGGAATGAAGAAGACCTGTCATATCCTGTGTAAGCTCTCTCTCTCTCTCTCTCTCTCTCTCTCTCTCTCTCTCTCTCTCTCTCTCTCTCTCTCTCTCTGTCTGTCTGTCTGTCTCTCTCTCTCTCTCTCTCTCTCTCTCTCTCTCTCTCTCTCTCTCTCTCTCTCTCTCTCTGTCTCTGTCTCTCTCTATGTTATATCTCTCTGTCTCTCCCTCTCTGCCTCTCTCTCTCTGTGTCTCTCCCTCTCTGTGTCTCTCTCTGTATCTCTCTCTGTCTCTGTCTCTGTCTCTCTCTCTCTCTCTCTCTCTCTCTCTTGTTATCTCTCTCTGTGTCTCTCTCTCTCTCTGTCTCTCCCTCTTTGCCTCTCCCTCTCTCTCTGTCTCTCTCTCTCTCTCTGTCTCTCTCTCTCTCTCTCTCTCTCTCTGCCTCTCTCTCTCTCTCTCTCCTCTCTCTCTCTCTCTCTCTCTCTCGTAAACATCTGAGACTCCCCCCCCTCCCCCACAAAGCCACGAGTCAAGAATTTGAAAATTGTCATTATACCTTCCGACGACCATGAGTTCGGTGACCTTGGCGTGTTTGCGGAAACGTTTCCAGATGTCGATGGTGAACAAGGTGCTGGCGCTGTTCCAGATGGAGTCAAGGTCACTCATCAGAGCGGCGATCATCACAGCCATCATCAAACCACGAGCACCTGGTCAAGGGAAATAACTCTTACATTTCAAATATACCAAGATCCAATACTACATGGCTGATCTTGTACCATCCAGCGGTCGTGAGTCAAGGTCGTTCTTCAGAGCAGCGATCATCACGGCCATCATCAACCCTCGAGAACCTGGCGAATATAATAATCTAAATTGCCCCATATTATATATTTGGTAAATACTCTTTTGACCAAGTCTCGATCGCTGGCCATGCCAAAGGTTGGGTCCAGGAGAAACGTGCCCGAACCTCAGTTGGATATAGGCACTTAAATAGGCACTTAAATAGCAAAGACAGAGGAATTTATAGTTCAATACAGTTGTTTTGTCCTTTTATTGATGAATGAATATTTAACCATAACTCCATACATCGTTTCATACCAGATGTAGTTAAACGATATATTGCTGTCTACAACACTCTGACTTACCATTGGACATGATATAGAGAGCCAGACGAAGGTGATACTGCTGCCTACAATACTCTGACTTACCATTGGGCATGATGCCGAGAGCCAGACGAGGGTAAGCAATACTGCTGCACCCAGCTTTACTTTGACACACCTTGAAACAGTAGTCAGGGTTGCTACACGCCACTTCATCTGTGAACAAATATAGAAACAAAAAATTATTCCCTTAACGTCACCATTTTAAAACCACTACAGTTATACACAAACAAAATTCCCTTTAAAACAGCTGACAGTTGTCATCCAAAATAATGCTAATTTGTTCTCCAGATGGTAAACAATTTAATGGCATTTGCAGCCACTCAAAAGAAGAAAGAAGAAATTTCCTGACATGCTCGCATTCAAATATCGTTCCTAACTGAGCCTGTTATTCACAATTTAAACTACTGGAATTCCCAAACTTACTAGGTCACGAAATTCAAGTTTGAAGAATTTACCACAATAAAATACTACCGGCATAACCGTTACTATAGTTTTGTTATATTCCATCAATTGTATGTATTTCAAAGGTACATGATCCGCTTACAACATTGCATGTTACGAGGGTGACTGAAAAGTACTCGGCCTGACTAGGAAGGGAATAAGTTGTGCTAATAAAACTTTGTTTGTAGTAAGTTCAAGACTATAAAGTTATCCAGAATATCTTATTTTAGCTGTCACCAATGACCAATATGATTTTAAAGATTAGTTTGAACCCTGCATGTCATTCTTGTTTTGGAAGTTGGAACCAATACAGGAGCACATGCCCAATATCTATCAGCCATAAACGTGTTGATGACATAACTCGCTATTATTGTGATCATAGGCGTACGCGCTCTCATGTTTGTAGGACAGGCTGCCTTTTGCCCGAATTAAACGAAAATGCCCGAATCTGCATAACAACATCTATTCACATTAACATTACTACCACACAGCTATATAGGGCTGCAAACGGATCACTACACATTTTTACATGGATTACAAGTAATATTGAGGGTAGAATGGTGGAAATACGTAGTAAACTGGTCTCAGGTTAGCATATTTTCCCTAAATATCTTAATAATATGTGCCCGAATTAGAGGGTTTGCTCCAGCACAAGGGGGGGGGGGGGGGGGGGGCAGTTGCCCCAACCCATCCCCACGTCTCGTACGCTTATCATGACAAAGATCTACGCCCGCCATTACTGTGACGTCACTGACCTGGATAGAGGACACGGCTCACCATGCCTGGCATGACCATGACAAACATGGGTAATATCTTGAGGAATCCCGTCATCACAGTGGCACCCTGGGCGTGGGAAATGCTTTTCGCCGCCAGCGCTCTCTGGACAATCACCTGTACAGTAATTAACACAATGTTTCAATGATATTTGTCTTACACATTTAATAATTTATGACGCACGGTCGGTCTAGGATCGATCCTTGTTAATGGGTCATTTGCGCTATTTCTCGTTCCAGCCAGTGCACCACGACTGGTATATCAAAGGCCATGGTATGTACTACTAGTATCATGTCTGTGGAATGGTGCATGTAAAAGACCCCTCACTCCACTACCATCTACCTCTACAAGTCAACACACTACAATATGTCCACAGCATCACTCAACTACCACCTACCTCTACAAGTCAACAACACACTACAATGTGTCTACACCTTGTTTGTCCCAGGAGGAACCCCACCCATGGCATATAGTCATCATCAGCATCGCTCCACTACTATCTACATCTTCAAGCCTACATACTAAAATATGTCCTTGTTAATCTATATACTGACCTGATCAGCACACCAGTACCAGATAGAACTTGGTGTGTGTCCTAGAAGCAACCCCAACCATGGCATATAGTCATCATCATTATCACTCCACTACCATCTCTACCTCTACAAGCCTACATACTACAATGTGTCTACACCAGGAGGAACCTCAGCCATGGCATATAATCATCATCATCATCTCACCACTAGCATCTACCTTCACAAACCTACACACTACAATATGTCTACACCTTGTTAATCTATATACAGACCTGATCGGCACACCAGTACCAGATGGAACCTGGAGTTTGTCCCAGAAGGAACCCCAACCATGGCATATAGTCACCATCATTATCATTCCACTACCATCTATCTAACCACTGTCATCTACCTTCACAAAAACCCCTACACACTACAATATGTCTACACCTTGTTAATCTATATACAGACCTGATCGGCACACCAGTACCAGATGGAACCTGGAGTTTGTCCCAGAAGGAACCCCAACCATGGCATATAGTCACCATCATTATCACTCCACTACCATCTATCTAACCACTGTCATCTACCTTCACAAACCTACACACTACAATATGTCTACACCTTGTTAATCTATATACAGACCTGATCGGCACACCAGTACCAGATGGAACCTGGAGTTTGTCCCAGAAGGAACCCCAACCATGGCATATAGTCACCATCATTATCACTCCACTACCATCTATCTAACCACTGTCATCTACCTTTACAAACCTACACACTACAATATGTCTACACCTTGTTAATCTATATACAGACCTGATCGGCACACCAGTACCAGATGGAACCTGGAGTTTGTCCCAGAAGGAACCCCAACCATGGCATATAGTCACCATCATTATCACTCCACTACCATCTATCTAACCACTGTCATCTACCTTTACAAACCTACACACTACAATATGTCTACACCTTGTTAATCTGTATACAGACCTGATCGGCACACCAGTACCAGATGGAACCTGGAGTTTGCCCTAGGAGGAAGCCCAGCCATGGCATATAGTCATCATCAACATCTCTCAACATACGGAAAGCCTCTTTGTCTGGGTAATGGCACGTCTGGTTCACAACAATAGCAGACACGTTCCTAGGGACTGCTTGAGGATATTTTTCAAGAAGGCCACTGAAGCCTCCAACTTCATAGAACGCTAAAAGAAAGCAGAAAGATCATTGCAATGTGTATGGTATACTAGATCATCTGGGATGAAACTAATTGTCAGAACACATTGGTAGTTGTTTATAAATGTTTAGGGCTACTGACAGTGGCTAATACGAATTTTCCGTTGACCTCTAATAGTAGCTAGAGTACTGATTGAGGTTTAATTAAAATTTATACTGAAGGAAGTGTTGCACAGATTACAGAAGTTAAAGTTTATTTTCTTTAACGACACCACCAAAGTACATTCTTTCATTAATCATCGGCTATTGCATTTGATCATTCGGACACAGTTTTCAGATAAAACCCTCTAATTTTTTCCGTCAGCAAAAAGGAATCTTTCATATGCAATTTCCCACCACAGAACAACACATAACAATAAAAAGGAAAACATGTGTTACCTGCCCCTGATAAATAGAGGGAGCCACCGACCATAAGCAGTGCCTGTAGGGTGTCTGTGTAGATGACGGCTGTTAACCCTCCTGAAATAAGCAAAACACTAGTATGTGAGTCTCTTGTCGTCACGGATCAAATCTTACGGAAATTCCCGAAACGAATTCAGCTGTTTCTGGTTTTTAGGGGAATATTTTTAAATGGAAAATATACCGGTATATAATGTTTTTTTTTTTTTTTTTTTTTTTTTTTTTTTTTTAAATTTATTTTCTAATCATGTTAAATAATATGTTGATTGATATAGCTCAATACATCATATATCTGGAACAGCACTTCAAGTAAGAGTCACCCATTTTATTTTCTGAGGGCAGGTGGACCTCTCGCAGTGGTAAAACACGTGTGTGTGTAAGGAATATAGTTGAAGTGTCGTTTATACGAATACGGCTGTATACAAGTTGACCATTACCAAGGATCTGGCTATTTTTATGAGGCACCCGTTTATACACTAAGACAACATTTTCCATCAATTGCGCTTGCAGTTAACTGATAGGTTATGGATAGAAATTGGTGTCGGTTGTGTTAATAATAATAAATTAAGTGGACGTTTTGCTTTGACATTAGGTTATCACCATAGAGCAGCAAATGAGATGTCTTAAAATCGATATCGATATCGCCATGTGATACTACAAATCTAACGGGTGTGAAAAACATTTACCTGTGATTGTGAGTGTATCCGTTATTAGAACCACTAGCAAAATAGCCTACACAGATAGAGTTAAAGTTTGTTTTTGTTTAATGACACCACTAGAGAGCATTGATTTATTAATCATCAGCTATTGGATGTCAAACATTTAATTTGGACATATAGTCTTAGAAAGAAAATCCGCTACATTTTTCCATTAGTATCACGGGATCTTTCATATGCAGCCAGTGCACCACGACTGGCATATCAAAGGCCGTGGTATGTACTACCTTGTCTGTGGGATGGTGCATATAAAAGATCCCTTGCTGCTAATCGAAAAGAATAACCCATGAAGTGGCGACAGTGGGTTTCCTCTCTAAATATCTGTGTGTTCCGTAACCATATGTCTGATGCCATATAACCGTAAATAAAATGTGTTGAGTGCGTCGTTAAATAAAACATTTCCTTCTTTCATATGCACCATCGCACAGACGGGATAACACATATCACGGCCTTTGATATGCCAGTCGTGGTGCCCTGGTTGGAACGAGAAATAGACACACAGAGATCTAAGTTTAAACTTTGATATTAAATTTAGAAACAAATATAATAAACAAGTTACCTGTGATTGTGAGTATAGCTGTTATTAAAACCAGAACCACGATACACAGGTAGAGGTCCCAGTTCAAACTCTGTTGGATGAAGAAAGCGCCGGTCAGAAGAACTGTCTGTACAAAGACAAAAATCAATATATAATTTAGAAAAAAAACTATTTAATGCTAATTTCAGACTGTCAACTGTCACGACGAAGTTAGCCAAGTGGACAGGTTGCGTTGTAATTTCCCGAACTGATGCTCTCAGATTAACAACTAATCGGTCGTAGAAGTCATATATGACACAAATCGAGTTGTAAGAGAGTTCAGGACCCATATTCACAAAAAGGTGTAAATTTACGTCTACGACTAGCACTTACGTGTGCCGTAGATTTACGTTTACGTGCAAGAAGCACCTTATTCTCAAAGACGGTCGTAAATGTAAACGTAACTTAGTTGGACGTAAATCTACGATTTAACACTCTCACTGGAGTAATTAATAAAAACACATTAGAAACGATGGCTACCGGGTAAATAACAAATGCGCAAAACGCAATTTTGTTTGTCGTCTGCTAACAATAACATCGCGAACCGTGAACCATGGCATTTTGGTACTGGTGGGGACCCGCGTTTTGGTACGAACTTGAAGACATTTCTTAAAAAGGAAAAGATAACTCAGGAGAAATTGGCCGAGTCGAAAAAATCCGTTCGATCACCAACAGAAATATGTTCAATCCGTGGTCGTTCGCCATCGCAAACTGCTTCAGTTATTGGAATGTTGCCAATTTCCGTAAATAATAGTAAATGACGGCGATCGTGCTTGATTTATTATATATACACGACATACGTGCAGCGTTAGTTGTAACCGGAGGCACTCTTATATTTACGTCCAACTTTACACGTAACTTACGTTTTCGTTGTTTCGTGAATAGCTCTTCGGTCGTTGATTTACTTTTACGTGTAAAACTAGACTTACGATGTTTTGTGAATATAGGTCCTGGCGTTAACTGGACAGTCGTAGAAATGAGAGCAGAACGTTGGCCAGGTTTGTCGTGGCAGTTGGTAGTCTGAACCTGGCATAAGACATAATACAGCTGTGTAGGATCAATGAACTTGGTTTATAACAAACAAAATATTTTGCAAAAACGTAATTCCGACCCAAACACAAAACGTTGACGTCATCACTACAGTGGAGATAATAAAACAAGTAACTGTTATTATTGACTAATTCAGGATTATGCATGGGATACTTTGTAGACTATATATATATATATATATATATATATATATATATATATACACACACACACAGTTGAATCTCGTTGGCTCGAACCCCGTCGGTCTCGAGAAAATTTTCGACCCATCGGGTAGTTCGACCGAACCATTCGGTCAACATCGGATATTTCCGTAACATCAGTTAGAAAGTTGAATTAGATAGGTGTCAGGACGTTTCAGCCCCAGTACATGTTCGGCCCCAAACCGTTTCTGCCCATAATGCAATATACGGCGATCTAGTGTTCGTGTATACAGATATATGCTGTAATTGGTATAGTAACACTTTAGATGGTCACATACACCGGTAATAATATAAATACAATACAAATTTGTAACATTAATTTGTCGAATAACATTCATTGTGCGCCGTGACACGCACACACATACACACATAAACATGTACGTCATGGCGTTCATGTAGAATATGACTGATAAATGATATGGTGATAAAATAAGGAAGCGAAACTTACGTTTAGTATGTTTAGACTTTCATGTTTGTATATTACGTTTTAACATTGTTTCACTAACGATTCAAGCGGTAGAGAGTGATACAAGACAGAACTTACCTAACCCACGATGCCATCACAAAAACTCAGACTACGTTCAGGAATTGTGAATCCATATGTGTTTTGCTATTTCATTTAAATGCTAGAACACTGAGATATGTGCCCAGGACAGCTTGGTTGAACTTTAATGAGATATAAGCACGAAAATAAAGTTGAACTGAACTGAACTAGAACATGTCTTAATGATGCTAGTTTGAATTTACCTACCGGCCTCGGTGGCGCAGTGGTTAAGCCATCGGTCTCCAGGCTGGTGAGTACTGGGTTCAGATCCCAGTCGAGGCATGGGATTTTTAATCCAGATACCGACTCCAAACCCTGAGCGAGTGCACCGCATGGAAAACATTCTTTGTGATCGTACTTAATTTCTGTACACATGTAACCCCTACTGACATCAAACATCAGTGGTTCCAATTCTAGCCACATAATAAAATTAAGTAGAACAAACACAAAACAATTTATTGCAAGTTATTAAATTGTATTTACACAAACAAAAAAATCAGTTCCTTTTCATTTTTGGATTATCAAAGCTAAATACAGTTTTGGTTGGTTGGCTCTTATTTATTCTTTAACACTCGGATATTATGTTCAATTAAAAAAAATAAAAATAATAATAATCACAAAAAGAGAGAAAGAAAGAAAGAAAAAGAACGAGAGAAAGAAATTACAATACTTTAATAACAAAATTTAATAACAAAACACAAGTGACTGAATAATTTGATTTATAAAACAACAATAACCGACTAGTGTTATGGGGCCGAATGTGTAGCGGGGCGAAACGTCTCGAAAGCATTAGATACATATTATTCGAATCCAGGTCGTTTCGCCATAAAACTCTGCGTTGTTTCGCCCTTAGTCTTATTCACCCAGGATTGGTTCGTACGGAGCCCTTTTGGGGACATGCTGATATTTGTTTTTATCTCGTGCGCACGAGTTAATATCTCGTGCGAACGAGTTGATATTTCGTGCGCACGAGATAATTATCTCGTGCGCACGAGATATTAACATGCGTGCGCATACGGCTGGAATAAACAACATGGAGACTCACAAAACACATCTTATTCAGCCATATTTTATGTTTGGCATGGCTTATGCTGAAATATTGCACTTTCTTTCAGCAAAGCATGGCATACGTATGTCCATGCGTCATTTAAAAAGGTGTCTGAACGGAATGGGACTGTATAGGCGTAAACATTATTCGGATATAGCTGGTGTAGCCGATTCTCTTAGAAATGAGCTGAGGACATCGAGTCTACTTCATGGTTACAGATGGATGCACCTGAAATGTGTTCAGTCTGGGTTTGTCATTTAGAAGGAACTCGTTAGAATTCTTCTACAAATACTGGACCCCCATGGTGTATCCCTACGAAAGAAAAGGAAGCTTAAGAGAAGAGAATATATATCAAAAGGACCGAACTTCGTATGGCATTTGAATTCTTATGATAAGCTAAAGCCATATGGAATATGCATAAATGGATATATCGACGGGTTTTCTCGTCATATCATTTGGATGGAAGTAAATAAAACAAGCAATGATCCAAATGTAATCGGTGGGTATTTCGCACGAGCTGTATTGAATACTGGTGGTATACCAACTTTACTTGGAGGTGACATGTCACGATTTTTCAAATGTATTTTGCTATGCAAGTAGTATGCCACTTTATTTCTTTACCAAGAGGAGATTGCAGATCTTGTGAATTAATGGAATGCACATAGAATCCGTATAAATGCTGGGAGTAGAGGTTATGGAGGGCGACCTGTCACACTTTACAACCTACCCGAATTATATGGAACACTCGACTTCAAGTACCTTGTTGAAACGGAAGAACTGGACATATGCCTTGAAATGAGCAGCTCCGTCGATACAGTGCCGTGTGACAAGAATGTGTACGAGCTGGCAACAATGTACATGGAGGAACATAATTTGTTAAGTCCTGCCGATGCTTACGAGGCTGCCAGTCTGTTTTGTGTGTTAAGAACAATGATCAAAGCCGACCTTTGATTGAATACCCAGTGACACCATGTTCACCTCGTATGTTTTTATCCCTTGAAGCTGAACTTGACATTGAATCTTTACATGATTTCTGTTAAATTATGAGAAATGTTCAAATAATAATTAATTGCCAGCATGAGTATACAGTTTGACCTTTATGACATTGACCTTGAAACTTTGTCCACATATTTTCACCAGAAAATATCTTGACCGGGACGCTTGGATATTAAAACGTGCTTACGTGTTACGTGTTGCTGAGAAACGTTGCCGCAGTACGAGTATGACTTTCGACCTTAAAACATTGCTTCATAATGTCCCAACAAGATGTTTCCCAGTGACGGAAGAGATTCATCAGTTGACATTTATGACCTTGAAACCTGGTCATGTGTTTCTTAGTCAATTCTAAAAAACTTTGTGTTATAATGTCATAAATAATTTAAACAGAAAAGCGATAAAGAATTTTACCTTTGTGACCTTGATTGTTGTTTTCTAAAAAAGCATTGTGTGAGAAGCATGACTACTTCACTCGATAGGACGCCGTACCTAATATTCCTATCTAATAATAGGAATATGGCCTTTTGTGTTCTTGTTCATGAACATTGGCAGATATATCCGAGAAGGTGTTCTTAAAAATGTATGATGTGAAAGTTTGAACAAAATATGTTACTGTAACTGTTTGAAAGATCAAATTAAACGGCCATTCCTGCCAGGAATACCTGCCTAATTTGTCTATAGTTTTATTTGCACCGGCTCTTAAATATTTAAAATGCATCTGACTATCATATATGTTATATAGTAAGAGAAACACAGTAGTATAATAACATGAAATGAGAGTTTAACTCCATAACACATTCAATTTGGTCAACTATTCTAATGTTCTGTGCTCTACTTCAAATCGTTGAATCATTCTTTCACGTTTTCTAGATTGTTATTTGTCTGTTTTTTACAATGTAGCTGCCTCAAAACACTCCCCCTATATCTTTAAAATGGTGTTATGCACTGTATCATAATACCAAACCCTGGGGTTATTAATAATTCCTTTGAAAGTGTTCTTGGATTGGATATGTACAACGATACGTTGTTGAATTATGTACATGTATGTATGTATGTATGTATGTATGTATATATGTATGTATACATGTATGCATGTATTTTTTATGTTTTGAATATTTCTATTGCATGTATGTCGGGTTTTGACTTAAACATACATATATTCAATGATGCACTGGCACTGGGTGGGGGGGGGGATATTAAAATCATTTACTGCCTTCACAAAATTCCTCATGCCGTTACCGAGATCTGAACCATGTCTCTCTGTCTCTGTCTCTCTGTCTGTCTGTCTATCTCTATCTCTATCTATATCTAACTCGATATATTTGTATCTCTCTATCTCTCTGTATCTCATATATCTATGTATCTCTGTATCTATCTATCTAACTCTCTCTCTCTCTATCTATCTCTATCTATTTTATCTATCTCTATCTATGTATATTCATATATCTAAATGTTGCTTAAATCAACTAAATGTTATGATTGTATAGTTTTAAATTTTATTTAAACATATAGGCCTACATACATTAGGGCCATTATGTGATTTTAGAATCCCGATTGGGGAGTGATTTAATCAGGTTCCAAGGGGGGGGGGGGGGGTTTTAAATGGGGCCTACATAAGGGGGAGTGTTTTGGGGCTCCAAGGGGGAGTGTTTTGGAGCAGGGGAGTGTTTTGGAGCAGGAGAGTGTTTTGGAGCAGGGGAGTGTTTTGAGGCTCCTACACAGGCATCATCTACGGTCATGGGCCCGTGCTTATAAAACTTAAAGTCTAGACTTTAACGAAATGCTATTTGATTGGCGTTGTCATGACGTTAAAGTCTGGACTTTATTAAAGTCTAGACTTTATGGTTTATAAACACGGAGCCAGGTAAACTATTGCAACAGAGTAGCATCAAGGGAGACACGAAACTGAAAAAGAGTCAAGGAGAGACAATAGATAAAAACAAATGGAGTTATGAGAGACCTGGAAGCGAAACATATAGAATATGTAGAACATATGAACGTCAAAGTAGCATACGCACATTGATGCTAATATCCAGTGCTATCATTCTCGAGTTACACATTGTGTAAAATGACGAGTAGTTGGAAAAGCTTACTGTGCTACCTTAACTGCATGACTCGTACTCATGAGTTGATATAGGGGGAATCAATAATGAATATTAGCACACACAAATATCAACAAACCACCAAGCAATGACACTGTTTCACATCAAGTTTAATTTCGTTTAATCTTTAAATGTTGAAAGTCAATAAACAAATATATAAAAAGGTTATAAAAATGCATGATCTTATTTAAACGAAATGATTATTCAGATTCCTATGTCACGAAATACTGTTTCAGTAGACCAAATCTATGACAGATGTACATCCCAGCGAAATGGGGATATTGTGACTAAGCAACAGAATGTTTAAACGTTACATGTCATGCAATAATACGTCCTCTGTTTTCGACGAACGTATGAAAACAAAAACTATCTGTACTACGCTACTAATTTTGCAGTCATAACGATTCGTAATAAGCATAATATGTGCAAAAGGTCCAATGTCTAAATATATGATGACTAGAAACTAAAACAAGATATTAACTCGTGGGCACGAGATAATTAACTCGTACAATTGAGATAATTATCTCGTGCGCACGAGATATTAACTTGTGGGCACGAGATAATTAACTCGTGCGCACGAGATAAAAATAAATATCAGCATGTCCCCAAAGGGGCTCCGTAGGTTCGCCCTAAATCCCATTCGTACTGAGTCGTTTCGCCCCACAAAATAAATATATTTATTACAGTTTTGAAGTATTTTTTTTTCTGTTTATTCATTATTCATGACCAAATATTAGGTAATTTTCTGTCTTTAGATATTAATACTTTATCAGCTGTTTACTTTCTGTCAGCTGAAGCTAGGCGAAATCAACATATCGTACTCGAGTTTTAACCTCAGCTGGGTATGTAGTGTATTTCATAAGAAACCACAGCACATCAGTAGTATGCAGTGTGACTGTTCATAAATTAATTATTAATGTGAATACATTGTCTGTATATTATCTAAGGCCTGTACATAGTTTCATGTATATGGCTTGAGTAAATGATACTGGAAATAAACAAAATTATAATATTATTTTTATCTGTAAATATAAACACGGATTGTGTGACACTAATGAATAACTGTACTTTATTAACAAAATAAAAATTAGTGCTAATCGAAACACGGGGCGAAACGACTCAGTTAGATGTACGAATCGATCCTGTTCAAAACGACTCGGATGACCTAGTAATAAGGGCGAAACGACCTGTTACCATATTATTTTGGTAACTGCAAACTTAAAAATTTCATCAATGTGTTATATAACAAACTATCACAGAGTGAAAGGATTTATTAGAAATTACTCCGACTGTGTGATGCAGAAGCCCTTGCCGAAGTGATGACAGCTGAGTACCTCGCCCCTGATTTCATTGAAAACTGGTCTGGTAGACGTGTTCAGAGTAACGCTTCCCGCCGAGACCAATTGTTTGATTGGAATTACGGTTCACCGAAAAGGCACCGTGACACTAGCTGTACTTGAAAGACTTTTACCGATAGCTGCTGGCTGAACACACAAAATGACAAGTATGGCAAAGAAAGGATTGCTTGGCTATTGTCGGGATTCTCCGATCCATCTATAACTCGTTCCGCCTAAATTATTATAATCCAAAGGCAATTGTTGGTCCTTTTCGGTGGTTTTCCATTTGATATTTGATGTATCACCTGTTCAAGGGAAATATAGCTAATAACACAGACGGGACCGATAATTTAGTTCGAGCGAAGGCTTATAGTCGACTCTGGACATATCCGACCCATCATCAGTTAATATAAGGGTTTACCGGACAAAAAACTCGGGACTTCTACTGTATATATATATATAATAATAATATATAAGCCAGTAACAATATCTGTAAGCTAAAGTTTGTTTTGTTTAACGACACCACTAGAACACATTGATTTATTAACCATCGGCTGTTGGACGTCAAACATTTGATAATTCTTGAGATACAGTCTTAGAGGAAAGCCTCTACATTTGTTTCTATTAGCAGCAAGGGATCTTTTATATTCACTTTCCCACGGACAAGATAGCACATAGGCTACCAAGGCTTTTGATATCCAAGTCTGGTTAGGAAGGGAAAAACAATCAGAGAATGGGTCCTATGAGGGGGTTCGTTCCTGGGACGAAAGCACCCTAGGTGAGTACTCTACCGACTGAGCTCTATTTGAAATAAGTAGTGGATGCACCAAAACCACTTGTAGCGTCAAATACTCACGGAACATTTTGTGAAGATATAGAGAACCAAAGAGAGGAAGGCGAAGTAAACTCGTATTCGCTGACCTCCAAATCTCTTCGACAGATACTCCGGCATTGTGTACGTCTGTAACAAAAACAATTAGAAGTAAACTCGTATTCGTTGACCTCCAAATCACTTAGTGACAAACATTCAATGAAATTATCAAAAAAAAATTAAACACCCCCCCGCCCCCCCCCCCCCCAAAAAAAAAACCCCAAACCAAAAACAAACAAAAAACAAATCCCAACCAAACGAGCAAACAAAGACACCCCCCCCCACACACACACACAACAAAAACAACAACAAAAAACCCACATAAAACCCAACAACACCAAAACCCCCGAAACAACAATAACAACAAAACACACACAAAAGAAACCAACGAAAAAAACACCCAACAAAAAACCCAACAACAACAACGCAAATCAGCAAAACAAAACACAATACACCAACCTCCCAAAACAAAAAGTCTACAGTCAAGGAAGTTGACAAAGTGACAAATATTTAAGTGTCTCAACGACGACTGCTAGACACCATAGTTTAAGTTGTAGTCAGTTGCTTCTAGAAATAACAAAATTAAAAGTTAAAGTTCCAGTGGGTGTTTTTGTTTGTTTGTTTAACGACACTACTAGAACACAATGATTTATTAATCATCGGGTATTGGATGATTTGATCATTCTTACATATAACCAGAGAAAACCTGCTACTTTTGTCTGTTATGCATTTTCCCCACACAGGACAGCACATACCACAGCCCTTGAAATACCACAAACCTTAAAGTCAGCTGTTTAAAGTTCATTTTGTTTAACGACACCACTAGAGCACATCGATTTATTAATCATCGGCTTCTGAATGTCAAACATTTAGTAACTTTTACATACAGTGTTAAAGAGGAAACCCGCTACATTGTTCCATTAGTAGCAAGGAATCTTTTATATACACCATCCCACAAACAGGACAGCACATACCACGGCCTTTGATATACCAGTCGTGGTGCATTGGATGGAACAAAAGTCATTTGTTAAACCACTATGCCACCGAGTGTGTATCAAAACATCCTTCAACTAATTAAAGTTAGTTTGGTTGTTTAACGACACCACTAGAGCACATTGATTTATTAATCATCAGCTATTGGATGTCAAACATTTGGTAATTCTGACTCGTAGTCATCAAAGGAAATCCGCTAAATGTTTCCTTATGAAGCAAACGATATTTTATATGCACTTTCCCACAGATAGGACAGCACATACCACGGCCTTTGACCAGTTGTGCTGCACTGGTTGGAATGAGAGAAAGAAAAAAACCCCAATCAGTTGAATCGATCCACTGAGGTGTTCAACTAATTATAGCAGTTATTGGTAGAAATAGCATAAATAGAACCGCTTACCCCGCAGGCGATGTAGACCGGTATGAAGAGCCATCCTAATAGTTGGAGAAACAAGATGGCCTAAAAATATAAAACATTAAAAAAAAATTCAATTATTTTTTTTCAAAAATATTTTATTTAACGACGCACTCAACACATTTTATTTACGGTTATATGGCGTCAGACATATGGTTAAAGACCACACAGATATTGAGGAAGGAAACCCGTTGTCGCCACTTCATGGGCCACTCTTTTCGATTAGCAGCAAGGGATCTTTTATATGCAGAATCCCATAGACAGGATAGCATATACCATACCACGGCCTTTGATATACCAGTCGTGGTGGTGCACTGGCTGGAGCGAGAAATAAAATCAAACCAAAATACATGCCAATTTGGGCATTGTTATTGAGGTAAAATAATGTGTTAAAAACAGGTAAAAGTCTGTATATTCTACTGTGGTAGGAGGGTACAGACGGAAGTCTTCCTAAGATTGAAGAAGACGAAGTTTGTTTTGTTTAAAGACACCACTAGAGCACATGGATTAATTAATCATCGACTGTTGGATATCGAACATATGATAATTCTGACACGTAGTCATAAGAAGAAATCCGCTAAATTTTTTCTAATGCAGCAAGGGATCTTTTATATGCACTTTTCCACAAACAGGAAAGCATATACCATGGCTGTTGATATACCAGTCGTGATGCACAGGCTGGAACGAGAAACTCATTTGATTTTGAATCTTAAATTATAGACGTCGGAAGATGCTAGCAACTGGAGCCAGGGGCCACCATTTATATATTAGTAAACCTTTCAAACAGAGGAAGGGAGAACTATGCATAGTATTTATCCTATCCCGACACTAGGGCCCCGTTCCAAAAAGTGATTTTAGCCCTAAGATCACCTTAAGTGCATAGCTACCTTATGCACTAAGGTGATCTTAGTGCTAAGATCGCTTCGTGGACCGAGACCCTGCTCCTGACGTCTATGTAGAGGATCTTACGTTAATTTCCCAGGCTCCTACGCTGATGCCCTTAGCCGCCCCAGATCCAGCTAGACCAATGAAATGCTCCGTTCCAATGTTACTCACGAACAGTGACGCTCCCATCTGTAAACGGAAGAGAACAACAGAACAAAACCTGATTTGAACTAGATCATATAAAATAATACATGAACAAATAACTACTAAATGTACAATACATATTATAACAGTTCTACACAGTCAGTATTGAATGCATGGATTGATGTTGGGACTTACATACTATTATAAATATACTGACGTCCAAAAGAAACTATACCTATTCTCTGAGAGACTACTGAACAAAAAAATAAATATGTAGCATGTTTAATACCTATATATTCATGAGAATGGTGTTTTGGCATGCTGAGAACAAAATATTGTTTCATAAAGCAGAAAGATATTTAACGACCCTTTTATTTCCATTATCCAACTTATAAAGGAAATTAAATATTTTTTTCTTGGTATAGTTTCATTTGGACGTCAGTATATTTAGAAAATTACGTTTTCACTCGTTTTAACATGAATGCTACTTCATTACGGGTCACGGTATTTAGTAATGTTTGTTTTAGTAAAACAACACTTATTTATGTACACGCTTCTTGCTTTCTGGACCTCCCACTCCCCGAGGCTGAGTAAACAACAAACAAACAAACAAACAAACAAAGCAACTCTACCACCACCACCACCAACAACAACACACACAAACACGCGTACACACACACACACACAAAAACACACACACAAAAAAACACACACAAAAACACACACACACAAAACAAAAAAAACAAACACCCACACACAAAAAAACAATAACATTGAAACACATATAGTTGTATTCATCACAAATGAACATCATCGTCATAACAGCTAAACAACATTTACATTTCCCTAAACTTCCAACTTCGACTGGAAGCCTGAGGTTGGTAGTAAGACAGTTAATAAAAGTAAATATATTGTTTTTATTTAAACGTAGAACACCAATGCTATGTAACAAACAGGGATTTTTATTCTAGGGATATACCTTGTGTGCATAAAAACAGTTAACAATAATCGACGGCCAAAACTTAATGCTAGTGTCAGACTACCAACTGTCATTACGGAGTTGGTTAACTCGACGATCTCTCTACTTCCACGACTGTCCAGTTGCGAGTCTGAGCGCTCTTACAAATCAATTTTCGTCGTATATAACCCGTTAGCTGTTAATCTGAGCGCACTTTTCTTAAGTCGAAAACGCAACCATCGAGTTGGCCAATTTCTTCCTGACAGTTGATAGTTTGAGCTTGGAATTAGTCGTTACATTTTTCGCCCAAACTGTTGGTCATTCAACGACAGTGTACGGAACCGGCTAACAATCACTCAGGTGTGGAGGTAGTACAGGAACACGAATCTATCCACTTTAAAACAGTTTAGATACAGTTAAAGTATTTTTTGTTTAACGACACCACTAGAGCATATTGATTTATTAATCATCGGTTATTGGATGTCAAACATTTTGTAGTTCTGACATTATAGTCTCGGAGAGAAAAACCGCTACATTGTTTTCCATTAATAGCAAGGAATATTTTATATGCACCATCCCACAGACAAGACAGTACATACCACAACCTTTGATATACCAGTCGTGGTGTACGGGCTGGAACTAGAAACAACCCACTGGCCCCACCGACCGGGATCGATACCCGATCGACCAGGCGAGCGCTTACCACTAGGCTACGTTCCGTCGTCTAAAACCGATCAGATAACCACTACACCATCAAATCCAACAATTTTATAAAGTGCAAATATTTGCACTCCCCTATGAACAATCGTGGATCCGCCTTAGAATTATGTAACCAACAGTGATACACTTATTTAGGTGATAGAGAGGTTGCCAAGGCGCGTTTGTCGGTGATAAATACGTAAGAGGATTAAATCCCGGGACCCTTGTTTGCTTACAAGATAAAGCAGACATAATTTTCAAGAGTCAACATGTGTGGAATAATTGTGCCACTGATAAATTATTCAACGAGTCTGTTAGAGAAACGCGGTCATGTGACCTTGAGTACCACAGACAAATAAAATATCTTAGCCCTGGGTCGATGGCCTATATGGCTATGAGTTACCACGGGTGGATACAGAATCTTTTTAGACACTGGTGCAAATTTAACAGGAGCACCTACAGTATTTAGTCTGACACTGTAGTCCTTCCCACAGGGAACGCCTTTTTCATACTTTGGAATTTACTACAAGTTATTTATTTCTGAGCCGATTATTTTCTAAATTGTAAAGGAAAATAGTCAGTGACTGGTTGGGACAGAAAAAAAAACCCCTCTAAGGTTGTTCGATCCTGCTATCCATCGCACCTCAGGCGATCGCTCAACCATTGATCTACATCCCATCCCCTATTCAAACACTGTCACGTACAGGCAGAAACCACATCGATCGCCCGGCGAGGAAATATCCACTGATTGTCCCTCGGTTAGCTCGGTACATCGCCTGGAAAACAAGAAGAAAGAGGCACAAGCAATCAATTAATGCTTATCATTAAATGTATACATCAACATCGACATTATCATCATCATCATCATCATCATCATCATATCCACCAACACCACCACCACCACCATCATCAAAACATACTATATCAACCAATCAATCAATAGGTTAATAGAAACCAATTCGTAATCACATAACATAAAAAGTTAAAACTTACAAACATGCCGACAGCAATAATGACGACGAAATATCCTGCCACCACCCCTAGATCCGCACCTGTCAATCTGGATTCCGCCATTTCAGAAATCTTCTAATAAACTAAGATTAAAAAAAAGGAAAAGAAAGTATTGTTTTTGTATTATAAAGTACAGCTATTTTGCTGAAACAGTAATCTGTGGTTATGTCGACATCACAGGCGCGTGTCCAGGAAATTATACAGGGGAGAAGGGGGATGGGAGGAGGGTCCTATACTGTGGCGAGCGAAGTTATACTGAATAGAAAACTAAAATCGCTTGGAGCAAGGTGATGGGTTCGACTCCCTAAACCCACCCCTGCACACGCGCCTGTAGTATGAATAATAATAATGATTACTCATAAATGTCAAACGTAACTGTCTTTTAACAGACGAAGCATTTGTAAGAAGGAAGGATATGTTTTATTTATCGACACATTTTATTTACGAATATATGGCGTCGGACATATGGTTAAGGACCACGCTGATATAGAGAGAGGAAACCCGCTGTCGCCACTTCATGAGCTACTCTTTTCGATTAGCAGCAAGGGATCTTTTATATGCACCATCCCACAGACAGGATAACACATACCACGGCTTTTGATATACCGGTCGTGGTGCACTGGCTGGAGCGAGAAATAGCCGAATGGGCCCACTGACGGAGATCGATCCCAAACCGACCGCGCATCAAGCGAACGCTTTACCACTGGCCTACGTCCCTCCCCCCCCCACCCCATTTGTAAGACAGCAGATTTAGTATATCTAATTCTTATATTATTATTATTATTAATATATATATATATATATATATATATATATATATATATATATATATATATATATATATATATATATAATATATATATATATATACTGAACAAAATAAGAAACTTCCGCTAACTTTGCTTGAACATAACTTGATGAAAACAAACAGGGGGAATAATTGTTATATATGCGTTTAAAGAGTGTTCCAAGATGCATCGTTTGGTGCAAAAATCATGGCCATAGGTTAACAGAAACTGGAAGACATTTTGACCAAGTGTGGTAGGGGTTACCCCCCCCCCCCCCCCCCCCCCCACACACACACACTTAATAACGGGTATGACCATCGCTTGAATTGACCACTGCAGTGCATCGCAGGCGCATAGAATTGACTAAAGTGTTGATTTCTGCCTGTGGAATATTGTTCCATTCCTGAATGAGCGCTTGACGAAGTTCGTTAACGTTAGCGGTGGGTTGGGACGACGCCTGAATCGTCTGTCCAGACTATCCCAGACATGCTCGATGGGGTTGAGATCAGGACTTTTAGCGGGCCTGTCATCAATGAAATCAATGTTATTTGTCCTAAGAAAATTTACAGTGTCTCTAGCTGTATGAGAGGTGGCATTATCATGCTGAAAAATCGAGATGTTGGCGTTGTTATGGAACAGAGGAATGACGTGATGAGCGAGAATGTCATCGCGGTAACGTTGAGCATTTAAATTGCCATCAATGACGACTAGTGGTGAACGATAACCATGGGCAATGGCTGCCCAGACCATGACACAACCCCCACCCCCGAAACGATCTCGTTCAAGAACACAACAGTCAGCATAGCGTTCATTTCTCCTACGGTAGACGCGCACCCTGCCATCACCACGTTGTAAAGAAAATCTGGATTCATCCGAAAAAAGAACGGTATTCCAGCGTCGCCAACGAGTGTGTACAGGTGCCCAATTAAGACGATTTAGACGATGACGTTGCGTTAAAACGCATCCGACGTAAGGACGTCGTGCATGTAAACCGTTCTCCCGCAGACGATTACGAACAGTTTGCCCACTGATTCGGTTATTATGAAGCCCAGGTGTGTTAGCAGCAGTAGCAGTGGCAGTTTGGAATCGATTGCGCAAATGCGTGTTCATGATATAGCGGTCTTGACCACGCGTTGTAACACGCGGACGTCCACGACGTGGCAAGTCGTTGGTGCTTTCTGTCGTTCGAAATCTTACGCGAAGATTTCGTATCGCTCGACTAGAACTCCCAACATGCCTTGCAACGTCTTCTGTCGACATGCCAGCATCAAGCATGCCAATCGCCCGTTCGCGTAAATTATTGGGTATTCTTGGAATACTAAAATTGCTACAATGTAAAAAACGTTAATTCTTTTACAAATTTTGAAGCGTTTTCGTTCACTTGACAACAATGTCAGTAAGACAAGTAAAACAAATTGACCGAATACTACACGGGACATGTCGAACCATGCATGCCAGTGCAAATTTAATTTCACGTTGTCGACGATTAACAGTGCAAAAATAATCGATAAAATTCATGAATCCTGATAATACAGCTCAAGGCTAATACCACCTATATAATTTCATTACACAATGAATTCTTTAACACAACAAATACTATATGTACAAATCGGAAGTTTCTTTTTTTCAGTGTATATATATATATATATATATATATATATATATATATATATATATATATATATATATATATATATATGCTGAAACAACATGTTTGAAAATTAATTGCAACGGACTTCCATGCTATTTCTCAACTATACTAAAACGCAAAAGAAACGCAGGTTCTCATTAAATTGGATATAAAATATTAAAAAAACAAAACGAAATGAAGATTTCAACATTTAATTTGGAGCTACACCAATTCGGCACACATTGGTGTTGGAAATTTTTGATTGAATTCCTTTTTGGCTATTGTTTCATGTCATAAAGTAGGGTGGGGGTCCATGTTAAAAATGTGAAAGAGACGACCTGTAGCATTGTCAAAGTCAGTATCGCGTGTGACCACCCTGGGCATTCAAACAGGCAGTGCAACGTCTCCTCATTGAGTTGACAAGCCGTTGAAAGAATGCCTGAGGGAGTGAGTTCCATTCATGGACCAATGCTGCCTCCAGCGCCTGCATATTCTGAGGTTGTCCGCGAGCCTGAAGGCGACGTCCGATTTCATCCCAGACGTGTTCGATAGGCGCCATGTCCGGTGATAAGGCTGGCCACGGCAACGTTGGGATGTTGTGCTGAGCCAGCAACGCCTGTGTTGCCCTGGCAGTGTGCGGCCTGGCATTGTCTTGCTGCAGCAAGCGCACACGTGGGTGAGCGGCAAAGAAGGGAACGACGTGATTGTTGATGACGTCATTTTGGTACACGGCGGCATTAACGCGTTGTCTGAACACATGAAGTTGTGTTCTGTGGTTGAATGAGAACCCACCCCACACCATCACACTACCCCCGCCCCATCGGTCGGCCTGCAGAACGCAGCAGTCGGAGTAACGTTCATGTCGACGTCGCCATACTCGGATTCGGCCATCAGCGTTGGAAACATTGTAACGGCTCTCATCAGTAAACAGAACTTGTTGCCACTAGCCACGTCGCCATCTTTGATGTTGTTGCGCCCACTGTTGACGTTGTTGGCGGTGCCGAGGGGTCAATATTGGTCCCACATAAGGACGGCGGTTACGGAGTCCTGCTGCCCTCAGACGGCGTCGGACGGTATCGGCGGACACTGGACCACGTGGACCACGCACCTGGTGAGCGGTGTTAGCTGCTGGCAGCATCCGATTCCTAAGGTGGGTCACCCGGATGTACCGGTCTAGGGCTGCGGTTGTCACCCTCGGGCGGCCGGTGCGTGGTCGATCGTTCACAGATCCAGTGATTTGGTGACGTTGAGAAAGGCGTGCGATTGTCGAAACATGACATCCCAATTGTCTGGCTACAGCAGTACGGGTCTGTCCGGCTTGCAACATCCCGATGGCCATCCCTCGCTGGAGTTGCGTCAGTCGCGGCATTTTTAAAATGTGATTCTGTTGTCTGTCACTACTCAAATTGAATTTATGCGATTAAATCCAGGTGTGTAGGCTTTATAAGCATTTCAATGAGTGTGTTTGCACTGGATTCATGATACGGATGATCCAGCACGTGCAAACAACGTGTTTTGAGAATTCGTGACGTCACACAGGTAATGAAATTGACACGCAGGTGGGACTGCGGTGTGGGTGTGTGCCATGTCCTTTAACACAGTTGAGGTTCAATTCCACCAAAGATACTGCTTTACAAAGTGCAATTCTTTCGCATTTTCAGGACCTGCGTTTCTTTTGCGTTTTAGTATATGTACCTCCCTCGTGGATGAAAAATTATTTATTTTTGTTTGTGTCCTACTCTATATAGACTGACGATCAAAAGAAAGTATACCAATTATTTTTATTATAAATAAACACAATACACGTTCATGGAAGGTTAGATAGGTTCCAGTATTGTTCGTTATAATGCAATCAATGACGAATAGTCGCACATTACTGCGTTTGGGCGATGCCGCACGTGAAAAATGAGTTTATTCATCAAATTACTGCACGAGAAACCTGATACTCGTGCACATAAGGGTATAAAAAAGGGTGCCATTGCTTAGAACATGTCTCAGTCAACAGTAAAACACCAGAGAACATGGCAAGGCTAACTGCTGAAGAGAGAGAAAGGGAGGGAGCTATTGGTATGGTGCAGGTGGGTGCGAGTTATGCCCATGTGGCAAGAATCCTGAATTGCACAAAATTGTCGATCACCAGGTTAATACAGCGTTACAGGGTGACTGGCAGGACTGCAGACAGACCACTAAGTGGAAGACCCCGCGTCACAACGGCCAACGAGGACTGCCATCTCCGCATCTTACACTTAAACGTAACGGGATTCCTCACTGTGACGTCATCTGCAGCGACTGGCCTTGGACATGTCATCAGTCGTCACACTGTAGGTCGACTGCGACAGCATGGTATCGGGGCCTATCGACCATTCAGAGGGATGACATTGACGAGGCAACATCGACTTCGACGTTTACGTTGGGCACGTCAGTTTCAACGTTGGCAACATCGGAACTGGCAACGTGTACTCTTTTTCTGATGAGGGCAGGCTCCAGTTATTCAGAGCTGATGGCAGGACTCTATATACCGACGTGCAGGAGAGGGAGAACAGCTCCGTGCTGTGTTCAGGAGACTGAACCGTTTGGTGGTGGATCTGTAATGGTTCGGGGCGGTATCTGTGGCCAACAGCGGACAGACCTTATTGCCATTGACAGAAATCTTAACGCACACCGTTACATCAACCAGATTTTACGTCCCGTCCTGTTACCGTTCTTGCAACACCATCCTAGACCTCGCACAGCTCGTGCAGTGCAACAGTTCTTCGCCGCAAACAACGTCAATGTTTTGCCATGGTCAGCCCGTTCAATTGACCCATCACCGATAGAACATTTGTGGGATCATCTTGGCCAGCGAATTCGACGTTGTCCTAACCCTCCAATGAACAAGGATCAGTTGGTACAGGCACCGAGGCAGGAGTGGAGGGCAATACCGGATGTCGTCATTAGGCGCTTAACAAACTCTGCCCGACATCGGGTCCATGCTTGCATACTTGCACATGGTAGACATACACGCTATTGAAACGTGTTTTTTTGTGGTCAAATTTATTCACCATCGTTATGAGTGGTCCTTTATGAAATCGCACATTTCACCCCTAGTGCTGTTGTGCACTGTGCTATTTATCATTTTATGGGTTTCATCGAGTATACTCGTGTTTATTTATCGCCAAATTATTATACTTTCAAAATATATATAACATTTGCATCAACTTATAATTAAATTTCTGTTACATTCATTACAACGTAACGTCATCCGATTGGTCCAGACGTAGCAACGGGAGTTTGTTCATTTTTCGATGAACGTAAAAATTACGTCGTCAGGGAACGTCGTATGTCATGACGTCATTTTATATGGGCAAGTTGTCTTAATGAGCGTTATTGTTTATGGATATAAAATTATTCAACATAAAGTATGACGTTTTAGTGTTATTATTAGAATGTATCATTCAAATTTAATTATAAGTATTGTCTGTTATTTCTTTTATGTTCATCTGGGTATGAACAAAAAAAATCATCCGCAAACTTATGTGAGAACGGCTTCGCCGATTCACAGTTTGCGGATGATTTTTTTTTATATACCCCGATGAACGTAAAAGAAACAGACAATCCTTAAGTGTTTTGTGTTTTTAATACTTTGAAAACATAATTGGTATACTTTCTTTTGATCGTCAGTTTACATAAGGGGCGGAACGTAGCCCAGTGATAAAGCGCTCGCTTAGTGAGCGATCGGTTTGGAATCGATCCCCGTCGGTGGGCCCGTTGGGCTATTTCTCGTTTAAGCTAGTGTCCCACGACTGGTATATCAAAGACCGTGGTATATGCTATCCTGTCTGTGCGATGGTGCATATAAAAGATCCCTTACTACTAATGGACAAAATGTAGCGGGTTTCCTCTCTATGACTGTCAAAATTACCATATGTTTGACATCCAATAGCCGACGATCAATAAATCAATGTGCTCTAGTGGTGTCGTTAAACAAAAACAAACTGTAACTTTAACTATATAAATACTGGGCTGTACCCTCCTGAGAATCTTATATTTTCCTTTTTCACTCCAGAAAATAGCATACACATCTCACGGTTTAATTTGTATAGTATTTTATTTGTTTATAAGTAGTAACACCCCCCCCCCCCCCCCCCCCCCTCCGCCCCAGGATTTTGATGAAGATACGGCCCTGAAATAAAGAGACAATTTGCTCACAGCTATTCTAGTTACCGTGTAAACGGTGACTACTATCACCCGGTCATTTCGCCGGCCATTCCCCATGGTTAGTAAAATATTCCTATTTACGTGCATGTTTTATTTGACATCGTGGCTGCCTGCATCCAAACCTTCCACACTCGCCTCATTCCCAGGGAAGAGAAAGAAAGCAAATATAATATTAATATTAAGAACTTACCTCTCTGTCGGCACTCCTGTATGATTTAGCCGGTAATAAGAAAATTGTGCACTGACCGTGTCATGGTAATAAGTAACCTGTCACCATTACGTTTTATTAAAGACACAATCGCGCAGTTTCTTCAAAGGGTCACATGAGGCGTGATTTAGCTCAGTAGGTTGAGTGCTCGCCTGGGGTGCTTGCGTCACAGGATCGAACCACCTCGATGGATCCATTCAACTGATTGCGTTTTTTCTCGTTCCAACCAGTGCGCCACAAGTGGTCAAAGACCGTGGTACGTGCTTTCCTGTCTGTGGGAAAGTGCATATAAAAGATCCCTTACTACTTTATGAAAAATGTAGCGGGTTTCCTCTGATGACTACGAGTCAGAATTACCAAGTGTTTGACATCCAATAACCGATGATTAGTTAATCAATGTGCTCTAGTGATGCCGTTGAACAAAACAAACTTTTAACAAAGTAAAGAGCAGCGACAAAAGTTACAGAAAAAGAAACAAGAACATTAAATACTGTCTAGACACTGACATAAACGTAATTAAAAATCATGAAACAGATTTCCGTGGATTTTTTTTTTTTCTCTTCTTCAAACTGAATATCATTCCAGCAAAAGGCTTGCCAACTACAGCGGCGAACACACTCGTTCGCGTTTGTGTGTGTACGTAGGGGCCTATGCGTTATGCGTATACGTTAAAAAGAAAACCCGGTTCTGTAATAATCAATAGGTCTAAACACATCCGTTTGCGTTTACGTATGCGTATGTACGTATGCGTTATCCGTACACGTTAAACGTAAGCCTGGAGCTAACTTTGACGTACACGCGAATGCTTACACAATGGAAATTTCGATGTTACGTCATCACCGGCGCGGATGCAGGATTTCTAAGAGGGGAGTGGGGTGGGGTGGGGTGGGGGTCCAAATGTGACGACTGATCTCTCCTTTTACACAGAACAGGTAATATAATCACGTTTCCCCTTAAAGGTTATGGTCGGTTTTCAAAGGTGGGGGGGGGGGGGGGGGCACTGGACCTCCCCCTGGATCCGCTACCACATCATCAGGGTTAGTTTCAATCATACCTCACATTATCTGTATTTTATACAGGTATAACTACTCTAGTAGTGAATTAAATTTGTTCTCCTAATACCATGTGTTCGTCTTTCCTTTCCATCAGTGTATTTGTTAGAAGATGTAGTTTGTTTTCTTTAACGACACCACTAGAGCACATTGTTTGGTTTATCATTGGCTATTGGATGTCATACATTTGATAATTTTGACATATTGTCTTAAAGAGGAAACCCGCTATATTTTCCCACGCATCAAGCGAGCGCTTTACCACTGGGTAACGTCCCGCCACATTATATTTGTTAGAAGGAAATGTTTTATTTAACGAAGCACTCAACACATTTTATTTACGGTTATATGGCGTCGGACACACAGATATGAGAGAGGAAACCCGCTGTCGCCACTTCATGGACTACTCTTTTCGATTAATAGCAGGGATCTTTTATATGCACCATCCCACAGACAGGATAGCACATACCACGCATTTGATATACCAATCGTAGTGCACTGGCTGGAACGAGAAATAGCCAAATGGGACCACCGACGGGAATCGATCTAAGATCGATCGCGCATCAGTCGAGCGCTTTAACACTGGGCTACGTCCGGCCACATTATATTTGTTAGAGGACAAAACACCTTTAAAATCGAGAAATAGCCCAATGGATATACCGACGCCGGGGGTCGATCCTAGACTGACCACGCATTAAGCGAGCGCTTTACCACTGGGCTACGTCCCGCCACATTATATTTGTTAAGAAGACAAAGCACCTTTAAGAACGGGCCTGACACGGTGTAGACCGCCACCTGGTATCACCCGTGTCCCACAAACTCGACTGGCCGTTGACACACATATTTGTTTGTGCAGGGCACCAAGAAGTCAATGTTGTTATCGTCTTGTATAGCACGCAGGGTCGTCAGGTGGGGGTGGGTGGTAGGTCATCCACCTCAGTATGAAACTAAAGTTAAAAGTTCGTTTTGTGTAACGACACTACTAGAACACATTGATTTATTAATCATCGGCTATTGGATGCCCAACATATGGTACTTTTGACATATAGTCTTTGAGAGGAAACCCGCTACATTTTTCCATTAGTAGCAAGGGATCTGTTAGTGCGCCATCCCACAGACAGGATAGCACATACCACAGGCTTTGAACACATGACAAAGTTTGGGGTGGGGCAGCTATTAGATGTCAAACGTTTGGTAATTTTGACATATGGTCTTATGTTTTCTAATTAGTAGCAAGGGATCTTTTATATGCATCATCCCACAGACAGGGCAGCACATACCATGGCCTTTGATATGCCAGTTGTGGTGGATTGGCTGGAACGAGTAGTACCGACAAAGTCATTGGTTTGTAAGCATCAAATTGTCCAATAGTATTGCATGTTACACCCATGCATTTATTTCCCCCGGTTATGAGTGCCCGCTGTGGGTATTAAAGTCCATGTAAAATAACAACAAAACGAAAATAACAAACAAAAACAAAATAACCTTTTACTTGTTTAGAACATTGTCTTGTTCTTTGTAGTAGCCCAAGACTTCACAATACATTTCATACGTACGACAAAATAAATATATATCTGGTGACCCCAAAAATCCTGAGAACCTTACTGAAATAGGAATGATTAAAAACCCAGTTTTGGGACTATACTATTAATATTTGATGTGGTGGGGTTGTTTAATTATCACATATACTATGATCTGTCCGGCTAATTTCAAGCCTATATTAACGCTGCTCATGGGCAAAGGGAAATAAGTCTTGTTCCAAAAACGATCGAAAAAGCTTTACAATTATGTACCAATAAAAGCCTAATTCACTAATATATTTATATATATAAATTAAATAAATAATAAAAAAAAGAAAAAAAAAAAAGAAGAAATAATTGAGTTTAAAAATAAGCAAAGATTTTATGATAGCCATTCTACCTAGATAAGTAATAACACGTTTCATCCATCTGTTAATAATTGGCTTAATTTCAAATAATAAAACTATCTTTCTGTCAATATACTTTACAATCTAATTGGTTGAACAATTCTTACTTCTTTAATTTCATACATCTATGAACCGAAAAAAAAGTAAATAAGAAGCCTGGCCTATTCCCCACCCCCACTGTCCGACCCGTAAAAATATCTGAAAATATAAAGTTAACGTTTTTGTTTTTTAACGACATCACTAGAGCATTTGCTTCAGATACTTTATACAGAAATAAAACTGATCTCCATCCCCACCCACTTGCCGCGGTCTATAGGGTAAATGTTAAAGTTTGTTTTGTTTAACGACATAACTAGAGCAAACATTTGGTAGTTTTGGCAGTCTTAGAGAGGACACCCGCTACATGTTTCCACTAGTAGCAAGGGATCTTTTATATGCACCATCCCATAGACAGGATAGTACACACCACGGCCTTTGATATACCAGTAGTGATGCAAAGGCTAGAAGGAGAAATAGCCCAATGGGTCCACTGATGGGGATCGATCCTAGACAGACCGCGCGTCAGGCGAACGCTTTACCACTGAGCTACGCCCTTCAATAACGGGCAAAGTCTCCCACTTTTGAACAGTCTGCGTTTTTCAGCCTAGGAAATATCTTATTCCACTACCTGACACAGTTTCCCACTTTTGAATCGTGGTCATTAGCGTACGAGACGGGGGGGGGGGGGGGGGGGGGGGGGGGGGGGGACGGGAAGGGGCGGACTGGTAACTGGAGTGTTGGAGCAAAACCCCAAATTCCGGCAAAAACGTTATAGATATTCAGATAAAATGTGCTAATCTGACCTTTTTACTTGTTCCCATCATTCTACCCGCAAAATTAGTTGTATTCCATGTAAAAATGTGTTGTATTCGTTTGCAACCCTATATTGCTGTTTGGTAATAATACTAATACTAATATGAATAAATGTTGTTATCCAGATTCGAGGATTTTCGTTTAATTTGGGCAAAAGCCCCCCCCCCCACCCTACAAGAATAGGAGCCCGTACGCCTACGATCGTGGTCCCTTACAAGAATAGGAGCCTATACGCCTATGATCGTGGTCCTCTACAAGAATGGGAGCCCGTACGCCTATGATCGTGGTCCTCTACAAGAATGGGAGCCCGTACGCCTATGATCGTGGTCCCTTACAAGAATAGGAGCCTATACGCCCATGATCGTGGTCCTCTACAAGAATGGGAGCCCGTACGCCTATGATCGTGGTCCTCTACAAGAATGGGAGCCCGTACGCCTATGATCGTGGTCCTCTACAAGAATGGGAGCCCGTACGCCCATGATCGTGGTCCTCTACAAGAATGGGAGCCCGTACGCCTATGATCGTGGTTCTCTACAAGAATGGGAGCCCGTACGCCTATGATCGTGGTTCTCTACAAGAATGGGAGCCCGTACGCCTATGATCGTGGTTCTCTACAAGAATGGGAGCCCGTACGCCTATGATCGTGGTTCTCTACAAGAATGGGAGCCCGTACGCCTATGATCGTGGTTCTCTACAAGAATGGGAGCCCGTACGCCCATGATCGTGGTTTTCTACAAGAATGGGAGCCCGTACGCCTATGATCGTGGTCCTCTACAAGAATGGGAGCCCGTACGCCTATGATCGTGGTCCCTTACAAGAATGGGAGCCTATACGCCCATGATCGTGGTCCTCTACAAGAATGGGAGCCCGTACGCCTATGATCGTGGTTCTCTACAAGAATGGGAGCCCGTACGCCTATGATCGTGGTTCTCTACAAGAATGGGAGCCCGTACGCCTATGATCGTGGTTCTCTACAAGAATGGGAGCCCGTACGCCTATGATCGTGGTTCTCTACAAGAATGGGAGCCCGTACGCCTATGATCGTGGTTCTCTACAAGAATGGGAGCCTATACGCCCATGATCGTGGTCCTCTACAAGAATGGGAGCCCGTACGCCTACGATCGTGGTTCTCTACAAGAATGGGAGCCCGTACGCCTATGATCGTGGTCCCCTACAAGAATGGGAGCCCGTACGCCTATGATCGTGGTTCTCTACAAGAATGGGAGCCCGTACGCCTATGATCGTGGTCCTCTACAAGAATGGGAGCAAGTACGCCTGTGATCGTGGTTCTGAACCCTAATCTAAAACTCCAAGCGGACCAAGATGTTACGTTCCCTTCTAAAAATAAATCAATTAATTTGATTCCTCTGCGAAATGTGTATTTCTAGGGGCAGTTCATAATTTGAGAGATCACCCTGGATCAAAGGAAGGAAGTGTTTTATTTCACGACGCACATTTTATTTGCGGTTATATGGCGTCGGACATATGGTTAAGGACCACACAGATATTGAGAAAAAAACCACGCTCTCGCCACTTCATGGGTTACTCTTTTTGATTAGCAGTAAGGGATCTTTTATATGCACCATATCACAGACAGGATAGTACATACCGGCCAGCTATAACTACATATACGTTAAACATTGTCGCCGTGACAGATCGTTTATAAAAAACACAAAACAAAATGAAAGATTTTAGTAATGAAAAATGTTTTTAAAGTACGTTATGTAACGCTGTTAAATACACCCACCCACCCCCTGAAACGTTACATAACGTTGGACCTACACCCACCGACACCCTCGAGCGTTACGTAATATTTGAATGGCCGCTAAAATTAACGTCTTTTCTTACTACAACTTATTTACCGCGCATTCGCGCTGGCACAGTTAATGTCTAGGCCTTTGTCGTAAATAGTCCGGCAGAACTACAGGTGAACCTGGACATTATGGCCTCAGTTTCATATTTTCGGCTATATCTTCCCGCGACCATCAAGAAACTGTAACGGAAACACCCGAGTCCATAGCAGTCTTTAACTTGTCATTGTGGGAGTTCGACACCAGGTATACAAACACAGATTGAAGAAACAAGCAGAGCGATGTTGATCGTCACGCAGCCATTTTGGAGAAGTTGGCGCCAAAACCTATAAAAAGTAAAAAGACGTTAACGTGAATCACATACGTGATACGTCAAAAGTTTATATAAATAACATATACTATAAATTAGATTAATATTGTTACGCGCTTTTTCCCGTTAATATATATGTTAACGCATGTATGAGAAGTGTAAATTTCCATAAGCGTTGCCAGGAGCGGATCCAGGGACATTAAATCACAAAGGCTAATTCAAAGACCGCAAGGCCAAAACACGGACATCGAACTACAGACACTTGACACAGGTTAGTATTCATAAATAAATAATTGTTGTATGTTAGTAAATTTGATATATTTTCACAAAATTTATCTTATACTCTCTTCATACATGTCAATGTTATTGCATTTAACGTGTATTTATTTAAATAAACTTGATCCCTACTATATAGTACCATCGACATCTCAAACTGCCTTCGGCAAAGGACAAAAACACGAATACGATACTTACGGAAATCATATTCTATATTTTTCTGTTACAATACGTAAAATACATGAGTTAGCGAAAAAGAAAAAAATCAATATGGGCGAAAAACGCATAAATTCTAGTAATCAAAAGTGTAACACCATACAGTAAACAGGAAAAGGTGGTAGTTTCTAAGTGCATTCAGGGACATGGGTTTGGAAACATAACCTTTCCACCCATGCGCGGTTCATCATTTTTAAGACTACATGATAAAATATATGTTTCTCAACTATGCACAGCGGACACACACTTTCTAAAAAAACAAAACATTAAAAAGAAATATTCAGTTTGTCAAGCGTTTCAGTCCGGTCCACATTCATACCAGTGAATAGTTTGTAAAATATAAATTTTCTAATGAATTGATTCTTAATTAACAAAATCTATGCACTCAACATTATTTACAATTATTGTGAATGGATTATGTCTACTATAGAGGCACACAAATATAGCATACCTTGTGAAGATCGAATATAATAGTTGAAAACAAATTCTAACAATTAAATTATTTGGCCTTGTTGTGGCATATGTGAAACGCACCGAATGTTAATTCATCTTCCTCCATTTTCAGTCAATTTCTACGAGTCAAGTGGACCCTATCTCGTTAATTTTAAGAAATAAACAAAAACGACAGTAAAATTAATGGTTTTAGGGATTAGTAAAGTTTTGTACTTAGATACCTACTTTACTTATTGTTAATAGAAATGTCCACGAACTGTGAAGAAAAATCGCACAAATTAACGACTAGCAGATTACAACAAATCGAAGTTCATTGCGCGAACCGTGCACGAGAAAACAAACTGAACGCAGTCGGAAGCATAATTAATGCAGTTAGGAACGGTGACGATATAGGGTTATGGCCCTTGAACTTAGAAGATACGGAAATGTGTCGGGCCAGGTAGGGGACATGTATTGCTTTAGCAGTACACTATGATGGCTTGTTATTATTATGATGCTGTCGAAACCATTTGTCATGTCCACTATTTATGTACTCACTTGCAACAAAAACAACAAAGGAAATAACACCACCAATGGCGGGATGGCATGCGCTGTTCTGACTCCAGAGCCACGTGCCTCCCTGCAATTAATGGAATCAACCTTAGTCACTACACATAGACATAGAGAATAAGACACTGGACATGTGCCTCCCTGCAATTAATGGAATCAACCACTAACCTTAGTCACTACACTTAGAAAATGATTTTCAAATGTATCTAATCTAACCCGTAAGAAATCAAACCCTGCATATTATTGCTTTGTTTAATATAAAAGTCCTGCTATGTTTTGTTTTGACACTGGGAATTCGAAAGAAAGTAAGGCATAACAGTTTTAGGTGCCTCAGTTGGTACGTAAAAATACACATAGCATAAAAGAACACAAACATTAGAGAAAATGAATATTACTTATCACACATGCTTCCATATATACACAGAAACGATGAAACACACGTATGTGGGAATTATTAAAGGGGGGTGTCAAGAAAATGACATACATGCATTTTCAATTTTTGACATTTATTTTTATTTGTGTATTGGCATACACACATACATGTATATACATGTACATATATACAGATATTTTACAATAATAATTATATATTATAATAGTAGTATACAACAAAAACACCAAAACAAAGAGAAAGGCAAACATTAATATACCACTACATTTTTGATCTATTATATATAATTCGTATATTAGAGGGGAAAAGAAGAGAAAATTATTTATGGTGCCTGTTGTGTTTATATAGTAAAGGTCTTCATAATTTATATAGTGTGTTCAGGTTTTCATTCCAGAGCTGATTTTTATGAATCATGCACATGTACATTGTATAATAAGAATCAGGGAAAACATATAATTTTGATTAGGTCTTTAGCTATGTCCTTGGTTTGAAAACTCTAAAAAGTGGTGATAGAATCAGGGAAAACAGTTTAATTTTGATCAGGACTTTAGCTATGTCCTTGGTTTGTAAACTCTAAAAAGTGGTAATAGAATCAGGGAAAACATTTAATTTTGATTAGGACTAGCTATGTCCCTGGTTTGAAAACTCTAAAAAGTGGTGATAGAATCAGGAAAAACATTTAATTTTGATCAGGACTTTAGCTATGTCCTTGGTTTGTAAACTCTAAAAAGTGGTGATGGAATCAGGGAAAACATATAATTTTGATTAGGACTTTAGCTATGTCCTTGGTTTGTAAACTCTAAAAAGTGGTGATAGAATCAGGGAAAACATATAATTTTGATTAGGACTTTAGCTATGTCCTTGGTTTGTAAACTCTAAAAAGTGGTGATAGAATCAGGGAAAACATATAATTTTGATTAGGACTTTAGCTATGTCCTTGGTTTGTAAACTCTAAAAAGTGGTGATAGAATCAGGGAAAACAGTTTAATTTTGATTAGGACTTTAGCTATGTCCCTGGTTTGAAAACTCTAAAAAGTGGTGATAGAATCAGGGAAAACATTTAATTTTGATTAGGTCTTTAGCTATGTCCTTGGTTTGAAAACTCTAAAAAGTGGTGATAGAATCAGGAAAAACATTTAATTTGGATCAGGACTAGCTATGTCCCTGGTTTGAAAACTCTAAAAAGTGGTGATAGAATCAGGGAAAACATTTAATTTTGATTAGGACTAGCTATGTCCCTGGTTTGAAAACTCTAAAAAGTGGTGATAGAATCAGGGAAAACAGTTTAATTTTGATTAGGACGATAGCAATGGCCCTGGCTTGAAAACTCTAAAAAGTGGTGATAGAATCAGGGAAAACATTTAATTTTGATTAGGACTAGCTATGTCCCTGGTTTGAAAACTCTAAAAAGTGGTGATAGAATCAGGGAAAACAGTTTAATTTTGATTAGGACGATAGCAATGGCCCTGGTTCCAAACTCCAAAATGCGGTAACAGAATAAGGGAGAAAAGTTTAATTTTGATTAGGACTTTAACTATGGCCCTGGTTCAAACTCCAATATTAGCTATGGCCCTGGTTTCAAACTTCAAACAGTGGTGATCAACATAATGACCAAATTAGTTATTAACACCCTGATCAAGTACTACTCAACTTACTCCTCTCAGGGATTGTAGGCAGTTGTTCTGCCGGCCTACTCGGGTAGGCGACGGAGCTGAAAATTGAGGTTAAGAGTTTTCAGTGACACATAAAATATATGTCTTTTCGTTTGGAAATAAAGCATAAAAACCATAAGAACTACATGATTTGACGTTGTTGATCTGGCATATGTAAGGTCATGTGACATGCACTGAATCTTAATTTGAACAACCTCCATTTTTATATAATTTGTTCGAGTTACATGTAGCTGCCTAGAGGATACATTAACACACACACACACACACACAAAAAAAAAAAAAATGTAAATAGTGAGAAATGTGAATAGTGGATTACCATCATTTTTAAAACGATGATGAGTGATGTTAATCAGTCCTCCAAATAAAATAATAAATTATAGTACATTCGCCTCTCCGTTATGTCGTCAATCCAGTAATACATTTAATACGGCATGATAGTGACCAGATTACCGGTTCCATTTCCAAGGGCGTCATGGTCACCCCTAATACATTGAATACATTTAGCTGGATACTTACTGGATTACCGGTTCCATTTCCAAGGGCATCATGGTCACCCCTAATACATTTAATACGTTTAGCTGGATACTTACTGGATTACCGGTTCCATTTCCAAGGGCATCATGGTCACCCCTAACACATTGAATACATTTAGCTGGATACTTACTGGATTACCGGTTCCATTACCAAGGGCATCATGTTCACCCCTAATACATTGAATACATTTAGCTGGATACTTACTGGATTACCGGTTCCAGTACAAATTCGTTGAGGGTTTTAGTCATTATTCACTGGGTAATCCACTCCAGGCTGACCATAGCGGGGGCTGCAATTGATGAAGATGAACACCAAACTTAATCATTACACGTAGACATACAAAGGCAGGTAACGGACCTCAAAACTGCTTTATCTTTAACCTTTTCAGCTTGCACATCTAAATTAACTATTGACAACTATGTTGTTAGGTTTGTTTTGTCTACTTATTTTTGTTGTTATTATTATTATTTTTATAACTATTCATCATGTCCATACGTTTTTTTTATTGTTTTAATAAGCCATTACTAAAGAGAAATTTAAAGCCATAGCTCGACAGGCGTGCTCGAATAATTGTCTGATAGAAGTATGAACAAAAATTACCCACACCTGAAAAACCCTCAAACTGCTGGCACCTGCGCCCAGGACAGGCGTGCACTACAACAGCTTGTTCTGAATTTGCACGTAAAACCCTATGACCTGGCCTGACCATTATAATAGAAATCAGAAGAAAGAAAACGATTGAGCATTAGTGCTTATCTATGGAGATGGTTTCAAACATATAGACGTGATCAACATAATCACCAAATTAGATTCATTTCATTTCATTTCAACTTATTTTCATGCTTATATCCAATTAAAGTTCAAGCACGCTGTCCTGGGCACACAACTCAGCTACCTGGGCTGTCTGTCGTGGACACTGGGTTACTTGTTAGTGGTTAGTGAGAGAGAAGAGGGTGTAGTGGTCTTACACCTACCCATCGGGCCATTAAAACTCGCTCTGGGTGTGAGCCGATACCGGGCTGCGAACCCTGTACCTACCAGTCTTATGTCCGATGGCTTAACCACGTCACCGCCGAGATACTAAACTAGCGACTCAACTTACTTCCTCCTCGATCGACGTCAGACGCGTGACTCCGGAGTGCAGGTCACCCAGCTGTCGGTGGGTGTTTTACGTGGTGTAGGTGGATACATGACTGAAAATTGAAATTACACTTTTACAAGTGTTTACGTCATATCCGAATTCGTAAATCGCTGGCCAGCAAAATCTGCTATATAATGTGTAATCGATTTTGTTTTGAATGTATTAGTTTGTTTATTCTGTGGATCTCTGATCTGAAATTAAATGCAGCATCACTGTTGATCTTCATATACACCGAATGTAAATTCAACATCCTCCATTTTTACGCAATTTCTTCGGATCAATCTCCACTCGATATTAGTAGTTTTAAGTAATTATATAAAATAAAAACAACAAAGAAAGAACTTTGTAAATAAATGGTTTCAGGGTTTGTTAAGTTTTCTATTAAGACATCAAATCTGATGTTAATTGCTCAAACCATGCTCTAGAAAACAAACATGAAACAAAAGAGAATGGAGGACTGCCATCAAGTGTGAAATCGGCGATTTAAGCAGTTTTAACTGTAAGCGCTCCAAATAAAATAATAAATTATGGCGCCTCCCCCCACCCCGCCACTTCAACACATGTTATCAGTCCTGGATCATACTTAATATATTCAATATATTAAACTGGATATTTATTGCTGGAGAAAGCATCTCTTCTGTTAATCTCCCCCTCCCCCCTCCCCCACATGTCATCAGTCCTGGATCATACTTAACACATTTAATATATTTAACTGGATACTTCAGAACTTTAGCTATGGCCCTGGTTTGAATTTCAAACAGTGGTGATCAACATAATGACCAAATTAGTTATTAACACCCTGATCAAGTACTACTCAACTTACTCCTCTCAGGGATTGTAGGCAGGTGTTCTGCCGGCCGACTCGAGGAGGCGACGGAGCTGAACATTTGAGGTTAAGAGTTTTTAGTGACACATAAAATATTGTCTTTTCGTTTGGAAATAAAGCATAAAGAACTAAATGATTTCATGTTGTTGATCTGGTGTATGTAAGGTCATGTGACACACACTGCATGTTAATTTCAACAACCTCCATTTTTATATAATCTATTCGAGTTACATGTAGCTGCCTAGAGAATACATTAAAACAAAAAACCCACCATAATAATATGTAAATATTGAGAAATGTGACTAGTGGATTACCATCATTTTTAAAACGATGATGAGTGATGTTTAATCAGTCCTTCAAATAAAATAATAAATTATGATGCATTTTCCTCTCCATTATGTCAACAGTCCAGGACCACCCCTAATACATTTAATACAGCATGATACTTACTGGATTACCGGTTCCATTTCCAAGGGCATCATGTTCACCCCTAATACATTGAATACGTTTAGCTGGATACTTACTGGATTACCGGTTCCATTTCCAAGGGCATCATGTTCACCCCTAATACATTGAATACGTTTAGCTGGATACTTACTGGATTACCGGTTCCAGTACAAATTCCTTGAGGTTTTTAGTCATTATTCACTCGGTAATCCACTCCAGCCTGACTATAGCGGGTGCTGCAATTGATGAAGGTTAACACCTTCTGGAGGGCAGGTCACTCAGCTGTCGGTGGGTGTTGTAGGTGGTGTAGGTGGACAGGTGACTGAAAATTGAAATTACACTTTTACAAGTGTTTACATCAATTCAGAATTCGTATATCGCTGGCCAGCACAATCTATAATATAGTGTGTAATCGATTTTCTGTGTGAATGTAGTAGTTTGTTTATTCTATGGATCTTTAATCTGAAATTAAATACAGCGTCACTGTTGATCTTCATATGCACCGAATGTAAATTCGACATCCTCCATTTTTACGCAATTTCTTCAGGTCAACCTCCACTCGATATCGGTAGTTTTAAATAATTATATATATATATATATATATATATATATATATATATATATATATATATATATATATATATATATATAAAATAAAATAAATAAAATAAAAAAAACCGAAGAAAGAACTTTGTAAATAAAGGGTTTCAGGGTTTGGAAAGTTTTCTATTAAACAAAAGGAAGTTTGTTTTATTTAACGACGCCACTAGAGCATATTGATTTGTTAATCTTATCATCGGGTATTGGACGTCAAACATATGGTCATTCTGACAGTGTTTTTTTTTTATAGAGGAAACCCGCTGTCGCCACATAGGCTACTCTTTTATGACAGGCAGCAAGGGATCTTTTAGTTGCGCTTCCCACGGGTAGGATAGCATAAACCATGGCCTTTGTTAAACCAGTTATGGATCACTGGTCGGTGCAAGTGGTTTACACCTACTGACTGAGCCTTGCGGAGCACTCACTCCCATGCCTCGACTGGGATCCGAACCCAGTACCTACCAACCTGTAGACCGATGGCCTAACCACAACGCCGGTATTTTTCTATTAAGACACTTACTCATTTTAATTACGACAACAAATCTGATGTTAATTGCTCAAACCATGCTCTAGAAAACAAACATCAAACAAAAATGAATGAAGGACCGCCATCAATTGTGGAATCGGTGATTTAAGCAGTTTTAACTCTAAGCGCTCCAAATAAAATAATAAATTATGGTGCCTCCCACGTTCCACTTCACCACAAGTCATCAGTCCTGGATCATACTTAACATATTTAATATATTTAACTGGATATTCACTGCTGGAGAGCCTCTCTTCTGTTAATCCCCCTCCCTACCCCACAAGAGAAAGCCTCTCTTTTGTTAATCTCCCACCTCCCCACATGTCATCAGTTCTGGATCATACTTAATGCATTCCACATATTTAACTGGATACTTACGTGAAGTAGTCGTTTTGTTGACGGATTAATTCGAGGTGCTATCTTTTTCCCCTCCTCATCTTACTGTATATTGTCTGTAGTTAAAAACAATAATCGTGAAGAAAATGATGTCATTAAATATATAATAATTATTATTATTTGGTATTCAGTCTGAAACTGGTTTTCCAATATTTGATGGAAACGACGAGCAAATATTTGAATAGCAACTGAACTAAATAACTGATTCATTAAACTAATGCAGGTTTTAAATTTTTTAATTTTTGAATTGTTTAATTGGTTTTAATAACCCTCCCACCCAATATTCTGTAAAATGCTATTCATAGTAACGATAACACGATTTTCCAACGACGGTATCACGAGATCTCGCGCACTGTGGTGCATGTTCGTAATACATGGTGCATGCTCTTGTGACATGCAAAAATTGGTTTTAAACTAAATGAATCTAACGGTAGCTGCACAGGTACCGTCGCGTGAGCCAGATGAGGCTATGTATTGGCATGCTTTGACAGTCACAAAGTTAATATTAGCGGTGAATTTGTCCGGTACAGTCGCTACAATGTTACAATGTCAAGAGTAAAATTTGTGTTACAAACTTGTGGTCCCCAAATTTCACTCCTATATAACACTGGTTTAATTAATGTATTGAATAGTTTTATGCAAATATTGATAGGTGGATTATTTTGGAGGACCCTATGGTAAAGTTACGGTGATCTGTGTTCATTTTACGCTTATTGAAGGTAATAATGTTAGATTTTTCAACATTAAATATAGCATACTTTGGAACTCTGATGCTAAAGGGGACAGAAACACCAAATCATCTGCGAATAAGAGATGTACCTGCTGACGTTTTAGTTTGATATGAGTCACCTATGTACATAAGAGTGAATTAATTTTACAAATTTACCAGTGATGCCACTTTTCATTAATAGTTTTTCTCTATTAATCATATCAAAAGCCTTTTTAAAGTCTATGAAAGCTGCATATACAGGTTGGTTAACAGAGATATATTTTTGTACTATGGATTGCAGAATGAACAAATTGTCAGTAGTTCTGTGGTTTTCACGAAGACCACTTTGGTTTTCACGAAGACCACTTTGGTTCATACTAAGCATATTGTTTTGTTCCAAATAATTTTCGAGTCTTCTTGCCAAAATGTTTGTAAATAGTTTCCCAACACATGAACTTATTGCAATTCCTCTATAACTGTTAGGGTCTGTTTTGGTTCACTTTTTATGTAGCATTTTAAAGATTGATTCATTCCATTTTTCTGGGAATGACGAATTTTGTAATACCAAGTTAAATAATTTAACAAAGTCTATCACAGGCCACATAATTGATTTTAGTAATTCATTGGCAATACAATCTTTTCCACTGGACTTGCCATTCTTTAGTGCTCGCCATAATCTCTGTAGCTGATATAGGCATATTTAGAAACGCGTTAGGAATGTTCCATTTAGGCGGCATTTTAATGTGGCCTTCATTTGAATAATCTGAAGTGAGTTTTTTTTAAATGTTCGTAACAACCATCTGGATCAGGTAGAATGTCTGTATTATTATCTGATAATTGCAGTTGTTTTACTAAATACCACCATTTTCGTTGACCACCATTTATATGATTTTCAATTTGTGATATTATATTTTGTTTATATTGACGAGCTTTATATTTACATAGGCGTTTGTATGCTTTTTTTTTAGGAGTAAAACTTTTCAAGAAATATTCTGTTATTGGGATATTCTTGCATGTTTTTACAAGCAGTACGTGCAGAATTTTTTTTATTCTTTGCATGCCTGATCAAACCATTTCCGCTTACGTTTAGGTTTATTTGAAGATTTAACAAACGTCATGGACTTTAGGCTTAAGATGGACAGAACTACCTTGATATCAACTTCTGCTTTATTAACACCTTCCTTATCATTGCTATTGTTATTCATTATAAAGGATTTTAGAAGAGAATCAACATCTGGACATTGAATGGAAGATATATCCTTTGCTTGACTTTCTTCAGTCTACTTAAATCTACCTGGTAATTTCTCATATTTATATCTACATTTATTTTGTACAGTTTTTTTAGATACTAGATGGACAACTACCTGACAATAGTCTTATAGTAATGATAATGGTTTAACACACATATACAATATATTTTCAACAGCAATCATGTAATCGATAATACTAACGCCATTGTATTTATAATGTGTCTAATGTGTCATTGTATGTCCGACCATTAAGTATTCTAAGTTTAGTCGACATACAAAGATTGGTAAGTTCTGTGCCATTTGAATTAATTATTGTATCTTTGTTATTTCGATTACAACATGAGTAATAAGTAGTCTTCTGAAACTGGAATATATTGGTCATCATCTTATAGTCAGATAAATCTGCAGTGTGAGCATTGAAATATCCACCTAAAATAATGTGACTGTCGTTACTTGTTAAACTATTGATATCATTTTCTATTTGTAAGAAAGGGTCTGTGGCACATGTCAGACTGTAGCTTGAATTGCTTGTTGGTATATTTTCTGATCCTAGCAAGACATCTTTTTGCAGTTGAAGCAGCTTTCCTGATATTTTTACCCAAAGAACATACGGACACTTTGTTTTGATAGATGAACATACTGCTTCAGATGTTTCTTGAAATATAATATAATACCACCTTTAGATGTTACAGATATTCGATGTTTTTCAAAATATTCAAACGAGCCAATGTATAAACTATTTTTGGACTCCTCAGAGTGCCAAGATTCAACTAACGTAACAAAATCTAAATGCTTAACACAACGCAAAAAGTCAAAATCGTTCAATGTTTTCAAAACTCCAGAAATATTTAAAGGAATATTTAAACCTCATATCAATGCATAACGTTGAAAAACTAGTAAATAGATACTTGTATTTGCTATGTAAAAGACTAACTTGTAATAATTATAGTATAACTAATTAATGAATGAGCACCGACCAGACTATATGACTAAATGTGACATTCTTGAAAAAGTTATACATGCACACGTGTATATTTTCTAGTTAGGGAATCACTTTAAAAAAGCTTTCCACTCCATTGTTCAAGAAGAATGTTGAACTGCTGGAAGTGATGTTTCATCATTTCAAGCTTATCCATGGAGCTTTTGTTAATATCAGGCTGAGTATCTTTGTAGTGAGGCACGACGACCTTTGATTGTGTTCGCTGCGACCACTTTATATTTTTCGCGATGAGACTGGTACCCACGACACTTGGATGCAACAAGTCTCTGTAATTTTTCTGTTGAAGTGCACCATAGCGAGTGGTGAAATATTTTGTATGATCGATGAAATGGCATTCTTTTTCATTGCAAAATGCTGACATCGTGTTATTTGATTTTAAAACTGCACTGTTGATGTCTTTGTTTCCTTTAGTTGGGATGATGGAGGAGAAATATATATGTGCATTTGGTAATGTTGATCTTGTTGCTGCGATCAGTGCGTCCAAATGTTTTCTTTGAACAGGTTGCATGGTTTTGCATTGGTTGATACCCAAGTGGAATGTACTTCGTTTAACTGTGATTAACGTTGTTGGTTAAGCCGGTCTATCAGCTGATATTTAAAACCAGGCTTACATATTATATGACACGTGTCATTTTCGTGTGTTGTCATCTTTGTCGCATGTAGTCCTTTAATGACCGAGTCTCCGATGATTAAATGAGTAGTATCGTTTTTAATGTTCTCTGTAATGTTTGGTACCGTAAACATCAACGTTGATGACGTCGGCGCATCCTTTGGGATCATACGTGGCGTTGTAGTGTGCTGGCCAAAGCCTGTAACTACTTCTATTTGTTCATACTCAGGTTTGCCTTCTAGTATTTCATATTTATTTTGTAATGGTATATTTCTTGTGACCAGGACTTGTTCATTCTTCGTAGCAATTGGCCTTTTTCTTGAGTCAGTGATTAATGCATTTGTATTTGATGTTTCTTTGTTTACTGCATTGCCGACAATGTTAACTGGTCCAGACGCCAAGTTTCTTTTCACTACATTACTGTAGCTTTGTGGAGTTACACATGGGACTTGGTTACGAGAATCTTTTGACAAATGATTATCATTGTTTTCTGTGGACATCATTGTACTTTGTATCATCAATTGCTCAGTTTTAGATCTGTACTTTTGCAACTTTTTGTGAAGATTTCCATTCTCATTTTCTAGATGAGCTACCCGTTTTGTAAGTTTTTCTATGATTGCATTTGTGAATTAATCATTTCTATGTGTGTTACATCCGTAGATAGGTGTTTCGCTTCAGTTTTCATTTGGTTGGTGACAGCTACTCTAAGATCAGTTATTGTTGTATCTATGTGATCCTTGATGTCGCTGTGTGACTCTTGTAATTGGCTAACCGTATCTTCTAGGGATGAGATTCTGTCGATGAGTAATTTGTGTGCATTTAATTCCTTTAATGATTTGCTATGCATCGATAATATTTGTTTACGTGAAACTAGATTTTCTCTTGGGTGTGAATTTACATTTAGGAGATGTAGATTGGACAGTTTTAATATAGGTTTGGTCTTCGTCTGGTGTTGATTTCTCCATAAAAGAAAATTGTCTCATTTGTGTTATCGGGCTATCTTGACTGTTTTTTTTGACTATTATTTGGATTTGATGTAGATGTTGGGGTTTGTGATTGTTCATCAATGCAATACTGTACGGCTGCTTCAACTGATTTCATTAACGACGGCTGTGAAATGTCAACAAGAGTATCACCTGCCACGTTAGCAGCTTGTTCAAATATGGCTGGCAGTTCATTTTCAAGCCACCACGCAACCATCAACTGTCTACACTGAACCATAACTTTCATCGTCGTGCGAAACATATGAATCATTACAAGTTGTTCGCCTGTGTGATGAAGGACTTTAATTTTATCTTCCACGATAGCACCCTGTTCATCTTTTGACTCTATCCATTTTATTTCTAAATGAGTATCTTGTTCGTCTACAGTATCCCAATAACGACGCCGTATTTCCCCTTTCACGTTCTCAAATCGCTTTGTGTCCAGTTGTATTACAGCAGTTTTACTGTTGTTGTTTACTTGTATGTCTTGTACATTTACATTCCATAGTTTTATTTTTTTTGGAGTGCTTTAGATTTGTTAAGTATATAGCTTTTGCTTTCAATTTCACGAACTGGTAGTATATTTGGACTGAGACAACTCAAACGTAATACTGTACATACTGTGTGTTGCTTGGACGTTTGTGGTGTATCATTCTGTTTGAAGAGTTTATTTTGATCAGATATTTATTTCATAACATCCGGTCCGGGCTCTTGTTCATTTCATTAATACTTACATATTTAAAAAAATAATTATTTATATTTCACAGTATTAAAAAGTTTTGTTTGGAGTGTTCAGAGCGTCATTTTAATAATTCGTTATGGATCCGCCATTATCAAACATTTTCCGTTGGATCAGGAAACAATTCAACAGTTGATATAGGCAAATAAATCACAGTAAATAGGAAAAATGTACACAGATATTACCACAAATAAAGAATAAAGTTCCACACAGTTTTCCAGTTTCACATTGTAGCTTTGTTACATCTAATTACAGTTTTGTAACTGTTAAACTAAGCAGTTTTGAACAGCATATGACGTACATCTAGGTCCGAACTACAACAAATTACTTTCCTAACTTTAATTACTGTTACATTTCCCCCAAATTTTGTCCACACACAAGTTGTGAATTTTATTTTTACAGTGACACAGATTCCACATATGAGACTAACGATGTCGCCAGTATCGACTTTGCTGAGATAGCATAGGGCAAAATATATGCAGTTTTTTGCCGTCTGCCATTTTGCTTTTTTTTTTATTTTTATGGAATACTCTTCAAGAGGGGTGAAAGCCTTCAAAGTATGTGACATAATTAATACAAAATCAATGATCTTTAGTGGTATATTTAAACAAAAAATAATTTTAAAAATTAATATGACGTCATCACGTTTGCTTTTATATCATAACATGTTATGACGTTGCTAGATTAAGTCATATCCTTTCACCCCTCTTGGAGAATATTCCATAAAAAATCAAAATGGCAGCCGGCACACAATTAGGACAGAGACCCCAGTATTTGACCAGTACCCAGTATTCGACCAGTGTATTTATTTAATTACCATACTCGTTTAAACTGAATACTATATAGATTTTCCCCAACATATTTTGAACATACGCGACAGGGTGAGCATTCTTTCTTCCGGAAATGCAATAGCAGTCGATAACCATGTGAATGAACGTAAGTATATATTCATCAACTATAGTGATAATATGAACGTCGGCAATTTTTATAGCATGCTATTACACCATTCAACATCCCGTGAACATTTGCAATACTTTTAATCCATTTGAAATCTTTGAAAATGTGTTTGTTTTTATTTATAATCAAATGGAGCTGGCAATTCAATGTGACCACGTGATCAAATAATGACATATGATAGAGAGGGTTGCCCCAGTATTCGACCAATAGAAAAGCTTGAGGATACATTCCCGAAATAAACTGCCAAGAACCACAAATTTACTAACTTTATGTATTTTGGTGCTGTTTGTCAGGACTTGCACAATTATGTTTTCTTTTATTTTCAGTCTAATATCATTATTTGTAAATTAAGATAGGACCAAAGAGACTGTTTACCAGAAAGTAATTGTGTGTGTGTGAATGTTTATAAGCATGTGCGTGCGTGCGTGCGTAAATGCATGAATATGTGGTTACAGTTGTTAAATGAACACTTTTTTGGATTTAGTTATTTGATATATGCTGCATTAACTTCAAAGTTTAGTTTTATTAGTTAATTAGAAAGTGGTCGAATACTGGGTCAGCTGGTCGAATACTCCATACTATTCCTTGCGGCACTCAAACCTACTCTAGTCGGCGTATACCACACGAACAAAACTTGGGTCTATCTAATCCTTTCTTTCTTAAGTGGTCGAATACTGGGGTCGTTGCCCTACATGCTTTTTGCCCTATGCGATCTCAGCGAAGTCGATATAGGTGACATAGTTATCATCTAGTATATGGAATCTGTGTCATTGCAATGGTTTTCCTAGATTTCTGTCTGGACAAAATGTGAGTAAATTCTAACGAAAAATAAAGGTAGGAGAGCAAATTTTCGTAGTTGTTAACATTTTGGTTCGCACAGTAGTTTTGCAAAACATTGATATTAGCCAACACACATTTGTTTGGATTTTCTAACGAGCGATTACAGCTTTTACACGAAAGATCCGTCATTTATGTTGATATTGGTTTTGCATAACCGACAAAATCGTTCGTGCAATATGTTTTTAAATTATTATTTTAGTTTTTACTTGAATTTTATCTTAGTTTGTTATTATTATTTTAATAAATGTAATACAAATTAATATATAAAAGCTAAACATTTAACTCACAGTGTATTTTCCAAGTGTTACCTTTGTTGGATAATAAATTTTGTCGTTAATTCCATACCTGCGTCGTGGCATTTTTTCAACGAACATTTTAAAGAAACGCTCGGTTTGAAGTAAAGTTATGACGTAACTACCTCCTGACAAGTTACGTCACTGTCACGTGGTTTTCAAAACGGTGGCATTCAGCTTAGGAGCGGGAAGGGTATAACGAGGGTATTTACCCCACTAGTTCAGTTAATATATGGTTTGACCCAAAACAGAAATGTTGGGGGGGGGGGGGGGGGGGGGGGGGTTTTGGGTTGGGTGTTTTTTTTTGTATTCATATATGCAATGCACATAACATTTAAAATCCGCTCTAGTCGAAACTGCGTGCTAAATATTTTTGGGGGGTAATAAGTTGAAAAAAGTAATAAAATTTGGGATTTCTGGAATATTTTTTTATAAATTTATATTATGATTATATTCCTTTTTTGTTGTTGTATTAATCATTAATGGTAATATAAACAAAGGTAAAATGTTTACAATAAACATCAGTATTAAAATTGAATCGGAGGGGGCGTGGTTTTAACAAAGATTAACATATTTTGAATAGAATCCCCAAATTTCTCAGAGCCTATATTTCTCATTTATGACATTCATTTCTTTTTATAACTTATCAATTAAAGACTATTTTTAGTTATGCATTATAAAAAACAATTATTTCTATAAATAGCAGGTGCTGATCCAAGGGTAGGCGAAAGGGAGGGGGTGGGTGAGGCGCCGAGCATGGTCATAGGTGTTTGATTAGGCGTTTAGTATTTTGTGACAACGAAAAAAGGGAGGGTATGCCTCTCGCAACACGCACCCCCCCCCCCCCTCCGATCTGGTCTTGAATAGGAAACCTTCCGCCTAAATAAGGCACAGCGTTGCCCCTACCCCCGTTGCTGCCATCTTCCGACGCCTATGAATAAGCCTTTTTTTTTTTCAATCCCCATTTCCTAAAATCAATATCTTAAACCTTATCATTCAGAGATTTACCGTATGAATGTATCTGAACAGTTAGAAGTATACGCATATGGTCATTACACGTGTTGATACTGTAACAGGATGACTGGGTTCTTTACCGGATGATTACTTGTAATCAATACATAAAAGACCGAACAAACACAATTTGAAAGGTAACAAAAACGATAGATATTTATTTACAAATGACAACTTAACAAGACATGTTATACATAATACATTTAATACCTGTACATGAATAATAAATAATAAAGTTGTATGTTTATTTCTAAAAAAAAATTACTCACTTAAACCCCGAACGTTCTCGGAAGTTAATCCGACTTTAAAACAAAATATATCTAGAATTCAGTTATAACCAAAAAATCGAAAAACCTGGGAATAGATCGTGTATGGGTGCCGACCTATGGGACTCGGCTGAGCCGACCGTTGTGACCTCAACGTTACGCATGTCAAGTAGGCCTATGACGTACACAGCTAAGTAACCGCCAACAAATACGTAATACATTGTTGCCTGATAGGCTTCCCCTAAACATCTGGGCCCCATTTCACAAAACATCGTAAGTTACGTCTGCTACTAGCAGTTATGCCGGCCGTGCGTTTACACGTGTTTGGCATCAATTTCACGTAGAAAATTACATCATTACGGAAGCTGGAGTATTTTAAAGACAAAAAAAAAAAGAAATATGTGCTCTTCTAACTATATTTGTTGAACTATAATAGTAATAAGAATCGTAGATTTACGTTTACGTGCAAAACGTAACTTACGATGTTTAGTGAAAGAGGCTCCTGAGCTATAAATACTCATTATTATTATTTACAAATAGGTGATTAATTTCAAGTTTGCTTTTCATACTCTGAGATGCAGTGATACTATTTCATGTTATGATTTTTCAAAGGACTCTAAGAATTGGTGGTTATTGTGAACAAACGGGAATGCTTTGAACAAGTAATTTGTAAAGTGTATGGCTTAACAGTAGACAGTGTAGACAAAGTAGGAAATGTTCCGTCTTGAAAACTGAAAAGTACAAAATGTACTGTTCGCAGATGAACCTGCATGTTTCATGTCATTAACACACAATTTGATGGATGCAAACTTACCTGTCCATGTATATACAAATAATTATGCTTTGGCGACACATATTGGACTATTTCTCGTCCTAGCCAGTGCCCCACGACTGGTATATCACATGTCATGATTTGTGATATCCTGTCTCTGGGATCTTATAAAAGATCCCTTTCTACTTTAAATGTAAAAATGTAGCGGATTTACTCTCTAAGACTATACGTCAAAATTACCAAATATTTGACACCCAATAGCCGATGATTAATAATCGATGTGTTCTAGTGGTGTCGTTAAACAAACCCATTTTAACTTTGATATTTATTCGCATTTATGGCAACAAATAATGCCCTTCGTAAGACTTGGATGTCGATTTTATGACTTGGGAACGCCATTTGGTTTTCATCATTTGACCATAAAACTAAATGTTTAGATTATCAACATAGATTTTTATAAATTAATCTATACACATATATGCTAATGTCTTAAAATGCTATAAAGATCGTTGGGAAAAGCATTTTATTACACAATATCCAGTCATTTGTTTTGTGCCATTTTGTGTTGTGTCACGCGGAGGGAAATTCAAAGTATGCTTGGTTACGTTAACAGGTAAAATAAAACATTCATTTCATTTATGGATTTATAAATTATAATAAGGTATGTATTGAAGCTTCTGTGTAAACTTGTGTAAGTTGATATACAAGGTTGATCATTACAGCGTTGACAGACACGTGTTGACAGCTGATACAAAAAAACCAAGTTGATCGAGGCTGGCAAAAGTATACTTTCAATGCATTAATTCAGAGTTTTTTCAGTCAGTGTTATATATCAGTTTTGTACATATATTCACAATCAAGCTGTGTTGCTTTAACCATTGTTTTATAAATTAAATTAACGTTGTTTGTTTGTTTACAAACATACCCCAAATCTTGTTTCAAGACGTAATGTAACGTAATTAACACGCGCAGACTAATGTGCCAGGAGAGTACACGTGTGGCATTTGGCCAAGATGGAACCCACCACGTAATATTTTGTTACAAACTGCTGAAAGACCTATAACTTTTTCTTAAAGTGGGCCTACTTTTTTGAAGTTATCTTAGACCTACGATGTCGTAAAACTCGCAGGCTAGCCTATGGCGAGTGTCCTAATGACGTCATAGCTAAGGCCCCGTTTTAAAGTAAGGGGCCGTCCATAATTTTCACGAGCGTAGAAACCGTACAGATTTTGAGACGAAACCCGCTGTCGCCACTACATGGGCTACTCTTCCGATTAGCAGCAAGGGATCTTTTATTTGCGCTTCCCACAGGCAGGATAGCACAAACCATGGCCTTTGTTGAACCAGTTATGGATCACTGATCGGTGCAAGTGGTTTACACCTAACCACTGAGCCTTGCGGAGCACTCACTCAGGGTTTGGAGTCGGTATCTGGATTAAAAATCCCATGCATCGACTGGGATCCGAACCCAGTACCTACCAGCCTGTAGACCGATGGCCTATCACGACGCCACCGAGGCCGGTAATCTCTGCAAGAAGTTCATTAAGGCAATCATAGCGCTAACATCGCTTCGTGGAACGGGACCCAAGATTACAAAGTTGTTTAAAACTTTTCCAAACTGTCATTCAAGACAATTGCGAACTATGTACACTAACACAGACACGGCGGAAGATGAGAGTTGGGAGAAATAAAGTCACAGAGTACTGGCTGGAGTAGCCAGGATTTTATATGGGGGAAGATGGCATGGACCCCGTGCCCCCCACCCTCGCTACGCTACTGACAGAGATACAGACAGATAGGACAAAACCTAATATGGCCGTTGATATAAAAATGGGTGGGTGTGGCTTAAGGCTTGAACCGGGTGGGGTAGAGAGAAATGAACATCCATTACATCAGTGAGATGATTCTCAACTCATTGTCTATAATAAATACCAATAATGTCTGAGAGTACTGCTGAAGCAATACGTGCCCCACAAGTCTGTTCAAAGGCCATAATGCTGTCAAGCCTGGATAAATTCCATGTTTGACAGAGTTATCGCCCTTGAATACATTCCCTTGAAAGTGAAACTTGATCCCCGGGGATAACACTGTCAAAAATGAATAAATCCCCATGAAAGTCAAACCTGGTCTGTAACTGTACACGATAAACCTATGTAATTTATACCAAATTTCAACTAAATATGATTATTATATTGGGTCATTGTGGGAGACCCCCCCCCCCCCCCCCCCCCCCCCAAAAAAAAAAAAAAAACCCATCTAGAAAACTATGTGGGATAGACAGACGGACAGAAGGACGTAGGCGAAACCTATAATCCTTTTCGGTTGGACCGGAAGGGACTAATACACACATTTAATATATTTATTTATCTCTTTTCCCCATATTAAATGGCGAGTGTCCAAAATGTTTCACTCAGTCTTGGGTGACTATGAATCGTCCAGCAGTGTTTGTGTCGGTTCGTTGACGTGGGGGTGCACGTGGTCTCCATCAACACTGGATGACGTGTTAACATACTGTACAGTGTTGTGTGGTAGATGCGCATAAATGTTGCCAACTGTCATCAGTATTTTGTTGTTAACAACAGAAGGGTTAATAATGGCATCAGTGTTATTAGGGTTAACATCTCTGTTGACGTGATCTGGGCCGTCATTGATATTTTGTTAAGCTTTTGTTCGTCTTTTCCTGTAAAAAAAACAACAAAAAACTAAACAATTCAAGTTATATTATCACATACATCATAATGGGGCGTGACTAAGCCCAGTGGTAAAGCGCTCGCCTGATGCACAACCGATCTATGATATATAACCGTAAATAAAATCTGGGATGTATTTCCGTCGGTGACACCATTGGGCTATTTCTTGTTCTAACCAGTGCTCTACAACTGGTGTAACAAATGTCGTGGTATGTACAATCCTGTCTGTAGGATGGTGCATATAAAATATCCATTGCTGCTAATTGAAAAGAGTAGCCATGAATTGGCGACAGCGGGTTTCCTCTCTCAGTATCTATGTGGTCCTTAACCATATAACCGTAAATAAAATCTGTTGAGTGTGTCGTTAAATAAAAACATTTCCTTCTTCCTTCCTTCATCATCGGACTTAAGGCTGGTAGGTTATGGGTTCGCCTCGCGGCACTGGCTCCCACCCAGAGCGAATTTAACGGCTGAACGTGTAGGTGTAAGGCCTCTACACTGACTTCTCCTGAGTAACTCAATGTCTCGAAAAGCGAGTCCACATAGCTGAGGTGTGTCTGCCCAGGAAAATGTGCTTGAACCGTAATTTGATATAAGCATGGAAATAACTATAAAAAAAAGTAAGCGTCTTCAGTTTTTCATGGTTATATATTTATTCTTTCTTTCAACATGGAAACCTACCAGGTAAAGGCTGTTTTATTAGAAAACGATGGTCTTGTAGATGCGATTGACGTCATTGTTGGTTATGATTACGTCGTAGGTGTTGGTGGAGGTATTGCCGTAGGTTGTTGTGTTGACGCCATTGCTAGTGTCGGCAACGGTGTTGGTGTTGACGTAGGTGGTTGTGTTGACGTACATGTAGATGTTCGTGTTGTGATCATACTTGACAACTGGCTTAAAGAATAGAATGTGATTTTTTTTTTTTTAAAGCACGTACACAAGACGAGTGAGTGAGAGAACAAGAGACAGAAAGACAGACATACAAGCCAAGAGACATAGCAACAGAGGTAGAAAGACAAAGATGCAGGGAGAGAGAGAGAGAGAGAGAGAGAGAGAGAGAGAGAGAGAGAGAGAGAGAGAGAGAGAGAGAGAGAGAGAGAGAGAGAGAGAGAGAGAGAGAGAGAGAGAGAGAGAGAGAGAGAGAGAGAGAGAGAGGGATAGAGAGAAAGGTGAGAGAGAGAGAGGTATCTGTGTTTTATACTAGTCAAGGACTCCGGGTGTGGCTGGAAGGCAACTGTACATTGCTCTCACTGAGGTCATCGACCTCACCCATGTGACGTCATGCGAGCGATCTCCCACTCTGACCTTCGACTCGTCACGACGATTGGACGAAACATCGAAGAATGTACAAGTTTATTTTGAGTGTGATTCAGGAGTGCATTATATTGCCGATTGATTCTACTTTGTATGGAAATTATTATTAATAAGACACGGGCGTGCTTCTTTTATTCTTTACAATATTAAAAAGACAATGATTTTTGTCAGAATATTCAGCTGAAGTCCTAGCACGCTATACAAGGCGCACAGCTGTCCTGTCTCTGTCTCTGTCTCTGCGGGTTTCTTCTGTCTATAACATTAGACAATGTTCATTAATTCAGTCAGATGAGTGCTCGCCTGAGGTACTTCGTCGCAAGATCAAACCACCTCGGTGGAACCATTTAACTGATTTGTTTTTTTCTCGTTCCAGCCAGTGCACCACAACTGGTCAAAGGCCGTGATATGTGCTTTCCCTGGCTGCATTAGGAAAAAAATGTAGCAGGTTTCCTCTGATTACGTGTCGGAATTACCAAATGTTTGACATCCAATAGCCGATGATTGATTAATCAATGTGATCTAGTGGTGTTGTTAAACAAAACAAACTTTAACTTTAATTCTTGAAGAAACGAACTACCCAAGCTGACTTCATTAGAAAAATACACAGTGATCTAAATGACATCCATATAATTATGTAGATGTTTAATATAATTACTAGAGAAAATATAATTTACTGACCTGTTCCTCCTTTTTCTGTAAACCTGTAAACTGTAAACAGATTCCTAGCTCATCGTCGACGTCGTCAGCTACAATACCATGGTGCTGATGGCTGTTGTGACTGTTGGTGATAAAGTATCTTTCAGACACGAACACTGGGGATCCTTCGTCGTATCACCATATGCATTTAATGTGGACACCCAAAGATCTTCAGAAATAATACTTTGTTGAAAGCCAGTATCGTGCCCAGTTCCCCAACGTTCTGGAGCCAGTATTGTGCCCAGTTCCCCAATGTTCTGGAGACTGTCGTCGCCATCAGCCAATCGTTGTGCGTTATCCTTCTGCAACGGGCATACATTTTAGGGAGCAGGGGCTTTCAACACTATACTGTTGCAGGTCCTTTCCCACTAGACTGGCCAAAGTCTACCACACACCACTTTCATAATTCTTCCGGCCAGTAGGTGGGCAAACATTCATCTGGACCCAGAACAATTCTGGTCACGCATCTGTTTAATTTACCCCTCTCCCTGGAAAATACAGTCACATCCAGTAATAACACTGTCCCCTCCTTAGACATAGTGGCATCTCAAGACAGGCACAGTTAAATTCAAATCCGAACATCCAGGAATAAACACAGATACACTCGGAAAATATAATCATATCCAGTAATAAAACTGTCCACCTCCTTAGACAGAGTGGGATTCACTAGACAGGCACAGGTAAAGTTAAATCCGAACATCCGGGAATAAACACAGATACACCCGTAAAATATAGTCTCATCCAGTATTAACACTGGCTCTTCCTTAGACATAGTGGCATCTCAAGACAGGCACAGTTAAAGTCAAATCTGAACATCCGGGAATAAACACAGATACATCCGGAAACTATAGTCACATCCAGTAATAACACTGGCCCCTCCTTAGACATAGTGGCATCTGGAGAGTTAAAGTGAAATCCAAGAACAAAATGTCGAAACCAGGAATTATTAAAAAACATATGAAGACTTAAAAATCAAGTTAATGTCTGCCTTTTATAAAAAAAAAAGAAAAAAAGAAGTCAAATAAGGCAAATGTACAGTCTATTAGGTTCTTAAAATAATAACTAGGCCATCATATGATGTGAGATTCCCAATTACATCATTAATATAAATTAATTACAATCCAAGTCATTACCAGGGTTTCTGGTAGAAACAGATTTTTGGGTATGACACTATGGAATTGAATATTTACAAAGTATGTGTTGCATGCACCTGCTGTCCCCCAGACAGAGAATGGGTTAGGTTTAGGGTTAGGGTTAAGAAAATCATACAGCAATGATAAGAGTCATGATAATTTTGTCAAAAGGTTGCCTTAAACAAAATAATATCTGCAAAAAATTAGGGTGACACCATACCCGTTTTACCCTCTGGCAGAAACCCTGATTACCCCTCAATTTAGAAATAGTAAATACAAAATATTAATATTATACCCCCACATGCACACAAAAAAAGACACACCCCCCAAAAAAAAACCCAAAACCCAACAACAAAATTAAAAAAAAAAAAAAAAAAAAAAAACGAGAGAGAGAAAAAAGAGAGAAAAGGTTTAGGACCCTCTCCCCAAGAGAAACCAGACCAAAAAGGATGTTCTTGACCGATACCTGCCCTCCTCCTCACCATAATTGATTTGAAAGGTCTGCATCGGTCAAAGAATGTTTTATTGTTTTTTTTTCCATTTCATTCAAGCATACTTACCTGAGAGAAAACCCCTTTAAATCAGGGTTCCCCACCCAGTTAATCAAAATCCAACCCCCCTTCCCGGGACATCTTCCACAAACAATTACCCACAGGTCTCCCATACCCAATTAACTGTTCCGCTAGTGGGTGCTGAACCCCGGCCATCCATCTGAAAAATATTTAGCTAAAAGAATATGGGTTAGATCTGAAAGAAAAATTTAACATTAGACATTTATGAACATTCTCAATATTATACCCTAAATTTAACCTCATACTTTAACTTTACCTAATTACCACTGTTAGACTACAATGTTACAAACCTGGCAGACGTATCCAGATCATCTACCCTACACACCGGGCAGACGTATAGATCCATCTTCTCACCCTCCTCCTCAGCTTATGAACAATCCGGACTGTCCACCCAACACACCGGGCAGACGTATAGATCTATCTTCTTACCCTTCTCTTCAGCTTATGAACAATCCGGACCATCCACCATACACACCGGGAAGACGCATCTTCTCGCCCATCTCCTCAACTTATTAAACAATCCAGACTGTCCACCCCACACACCAGGCAGACGTATAGATCCATCTTCTCACCCTCCTCCTCAGCTTATGAACAATCCGGACTGTCCACCCAACACACCGGGCAGATGTATAGATCCATCTTCTCACCCTCCTCCTCAGCTTATGAACAATCCGGACTGTCCACCCAACACACCGGGCAGACGTATAGATCTATCTACATACCCTTCTCTTCAGCTTATGAACAATCCGGACTGTCCACCCAACACTTCTTACCCGGGACTGTCCACCCACACACCGGGCAGACGTATAGGTCTATCTTCTTACCCGTCTCTTCAGCTTATGAACAATCCGGACTGTCCACCCAACACACCGGGCAGACGTATAGATCCATCTTCTCACCCTCCTCCTCAGCTTATGAACAATCCGGACTGTCCACCCAACACACCGGGCAGACGTATAGATCTATCTTCTTACCCTTCTCTTCAGCTTATGAGCAATCCGGACTGTGCACCCAACACACTGGGCATACGTATAGATCTATCGTCTTACCCTTCTCTTCAGCTTATTAACAATCCGGACTGTCCACCCCACACACCGGGCATACGTATAGATCTATCGTCTTACCCTTCTCTTCAGCTTATGAACAATCCGGACTGTCCACCCAACACACCGGACAGACGTATAGATCTATCTTCTTACCCTTCTCTTCAGCTTATGAACAATCCGAACTGTCCACCCTACACACCGGGCAAACGTATAGATCTGTCTTCTTACCCGTCTCTTCAGCTTATGAGCAATCCGGACCATCCACCCCACACACCGGGAAGACACATCTTCTTACCCTTCTCTTCAGCTTATGAACAATCCGGACTGTCCACCCAACACACCAGGCATACGTATAGGTCTATCTTCTTACCCGTCTCTTCAGCTTATGGACAATCCGGACTGTCCACCCAACACACCAGGCAGACGTATAGATCTATCTTCTTACCCATCTCTTCAGCTTATGAACAATCCGGACTGTCCACCCAACACACCGGGCAGACGTATAGATCTATCTTCTTACCCTTCTCTTCAGCTTATGAGCAATCCGGACCATCCACCCCACACACCGGGCAGACGCATCTTCTCGCCCATCTCCTCAACTTATTAACAATCCAGACTGTCCACCCCACACACCGGGCAGACGTATAGATCCATCTTCTCACCCTCCTCCTCAGCTTATGAACAATCCGGACTGTCCACCCAACACACCGGGCAGACGTATAGATCTATCTTCTTACCCTCCTCCTCAACTTATTAACAATCCAGACCGTCCACCCCACACACCGGGCAGACGTATAGATCCATCTTCTCACCCTCCTCCTCAGCTTATGAACAATCTGGACTGTCCACCCAACACACCGGGCAGACGTATAGATCTATCTTCTTACCCTTCTCTTCAGCTTATGAACAATCTGGACCATCCACCCGACACACTGGACCAAGGTATAGATCCATCTTCTTGCCCTCCTCCTCAGCTTATGAACAATCCGGACCATCCGCCTCACACACAGGGCAGACGTATAGAGCCATCTTCTCACCATCGTCCTGAACTTATGTCCAGCTCTTTCTCCTAGGATGTTGGTTGAAACAGAAACACCATCGAAATCTGGCCAGAGTATATCCATTTTACACAAAAAGCACTACCATTGCATGGGCCGGAATTACCACAAACAAGTCTTCAATGTCAACAAGTTAAACTTTAGTCTAATAGTTGCCATTGCAAAGTTGTTTACCATGAAATAATCACAAACAGCACACTACTTGCGCCAACATATTTCCGGATCCAAATGGGAAGATAACTGATCTGAGGCATTTTTTTTATAGAATGCATTAAATACTGATGTAAGGACAATGTCACTTTCTGTCAAATCTTTTTCAACATCCTTTGTATACAAATACCATTAATTTCAGTGTTTTATATAGACGGAATGTTCACAATTATTTCTGAAGTACAAGTTCAGTCATATGATCAAATCAAGGAGGTGCTTAATACATTTTCGGGTGTATGTTGATGACTATTTTGTCATATTATTAAGTGTGAGAAAACTAAAATTTATGAAATCGTGGTCTGAATTAAAAAAGAAAGAAAGAAAAAAAAACCCAGAAAGAAAGAAAAATAAAGAGTTACTTTTTACTAGCACAAATACATTATACAGACTAGTCTGAATGTTGTGTCTCTAACTAACTTGAATTCATACGTTGTTAGGTTTTTCTTTTTTTCTTTTTTTTCTTTTTTTTGGGGGGGGGGGGGGGGGGTGTTCCTAAAGTAATATAATAAATTAATGCCATCGGGTACAACTGTTATTTTTAGCTTGAGCTCGTGCTGAGACGATGCTTGACTTCACTAATTGAAGCTCTACTTGGGATAACCGTCAACAGATGTTTTGATAATCAAATGCTCAAATAAAATTATACAGAAACAAGCTAATAGTTACACATTAAGATACAATCTAAAATTTTATTAAAGTCAAAGAGTGTTGAAAGCAAGTATTTTTCAGGAATAAATATTGTAATGGCAATGTCGACACTCCATTTGAAGCCCGTCACAGCCCACGTGACACGATCCATAGCACATGCACAGCACCATTGAGAAAGGTGGTTTTGCACGTGCCACTGGTCACTTGACTACAACAGCAGACGTGTTTTCATCATTACTTGCTCACAGTAGTCCGACAACGAAAAAACCACATTAAAACATTTGTTACGACCTCACAAATGTGCAGCGTGAACGTGCCGTCGGCATATTGCACGCAGGAACGTCAGTAGCTGACGTTGCAAGGGTGTTGGGTTGCAGTCGATGGGCAATTTATGATCTGCAGACACCATTACAACAAACGGGCACCACAAGTGATCGCCCCCAACCGGGTAGACCACGTGTGACGTCACAGGCAGATGGCCGTCATATTGTGTTACGTCACCTCCGCAACCGTTTCATGACAGCTAGAGCAATCAGTAATGAACTTTTCAGACGTCGGGTGCCCGCGCAAACATTCGAAATCGGCTGCGAACTGCTCACCTCCACGCACGCACCCATATGTTGGACCCATTTTGACGCAATTTCATCGACGTCAACGTCAACTGTGGGCACAGCGCAACTTGCGATGGACTCAATGGAATAGAGTTGTGTTTAGCGATGAATCCAGATTCACACTGCGATTTACCGATGGCAGGCAGAGGGTTTGGAATAAATGAATGAATGTTTAACGACACCCCAGCACGAAAAATACATCAGCTAATGGATGTCACACTATGGTAAACAGTAAGTGATGATCAACATCAATATAAAAATTGAACAGTTAAATTAAAACAGTGTAAAGAACTGTGCAAAAAATACAAATATCACAATATTAAGTGAAAATTGTAAAACAAATTCTGGATCACATTACGTTGGCCAAATAAAATGTTTTCGAGTTTCTTTAAGATGCTTACACTCCACCAACATGTGGAGTACACTGACAGTGCTCACACTGAGGTGGAGGATCGTTCTTCAAGATAAATGAATGGGTCAAATATGTATGACCGATGCGAGCATGACACAATACTATTTCATCCTTCCTGCACTGTCTATAGGAGGACCGCCACTCTCCCAAGACTGGCTTGATAGCATGAAGCTTGTTCGCAACCGCACCGTCCCAATCATGTTGCCAAGTCGAAAAGATAATTTGGTTGATACCATGTTCAAAATCAGTATACGGTACACCAACCTTGGCATGAGGCAAGTCCAAAGCAGACTTGGCAGCAGAATCTGCCTTTTCATTACCTCTGATGCCAACATGGCTGGGCACCCAACAAAATACAATGTCTTTATTGGCAATGGATAAAAAGGCACACTTTCGTATCAACATCCCAATTAAGGGATGGTCCAGCTTCATATTGCGTAAAGCTTGGAGACACGAAAGTGAGTCGGTAAAAATAATAAATTTGGATGCAATCGAATCTTTGATTTCATCTAAGGCTGTAATGACTACCCTTCCTGAGTGATTTGCGAATGTTTGACTGAAAGATATACTGATAACTGGGCCGATTTTAACTGAAAAAAAGAAAAGATAGCAATGAAACATGACGTTAAGTGCTGCGCAGAAAAAGGTCTTCCGGTTTGCGAAACAGACGACCCCAAAAACTTGGGAGGACCCCAACCTCTATACAGGTAATTTGCTATATGAGTACGACTTAGCATATGTAAACTGTATGTATAACTGCATCTGAAAGGTAAAGACGTCTGCATAATGAGAAGTTTCCTGATCGAACACATCCAAGGGAGAAAATGACATCGGCGTTAGTTACTGAGCTGTGGTAAACCTGAACAAAGAAAGCGAATATGCTGCTATCAGTCAGGTATATGTACTTCTGTATTAACTATAAATCGTATTTGTATGTTTTTTTGTGTGTAATTCAAGTCCATAAAGTATAATATTTAAATGTTTTGCACATCAAGTCAAATTGAAATTTTGCATGTTAGTAAATTCCTCCATAACTGACGCACCAGTGCTAATGTTGCCAGAATGAATCATGACTTAGGAATATTGATATTGTTATTATCATTGTGATGTATTACCAGATAATACAAAGATATTTGACTAATTACATCTAAAACAGTATTATCTGCCTGTATTATTCATTTCAAACTACAATGCAATAAAATAGAAAAACCTCCTAATTATATGCTGCATCCCTTCATTTTACTGTCATTGTGTGTATGTGTGCGTGCGTGCGTGTTTGTGTGTGTTCATGGTTGCACATTTGTAAACAAGTGATGAGGGATTTATTTCTGAATTCAACTCACCTGAATTAATGCAGTCAAGAGACTGAACAGTTCCAGTGGACCATCAACAATGAGCCTTTTTTAAAACTCCAACCAGTGCACAACTGGTATAACAGCATTTTAGACGTGAATGGACATTACAGAACATTGGTGAATTACCTTGAAAACATCGCTGAAGATGCTTCTAAATTTCTTGATGGATCCGTTTTCCCTTTCAATGTTGAAGTCATTAAATGGGATGATGTGTTTGAGTGTCTTACACAATCGGATGATACTGATACATTCGCTCTGCCTCTTGCTCACTGTGTGTGTTTGGCATTAAAAGAAATGTTACAGTCCATGGTGAAGGATCATTTACCAGAAAGAGAGCATTGGGATGTAACCATGCAATAAGCTGCCTGAATTCATATTTGGTCAGTTGGAGCTTTTGCTAAGATACACACCAAATGTAACAACAATTGTCAATGAAGCATTTGTAATGTATTCACTAAATAAGACCAGTGCATGGTTGAAGCATTTAGATCCAAGAGAGAAAGAGGAACTTCTTCCAGGAAAGAGAGACTTCTAAGGACACAGTTCAGGCAGCGATGCCAAGAAATACATCAGGACAGATTGAGGATGAAAGTGAAGAAAAGACAAATGGAAGAAAGACATAGACGGGAATTGGCAAGAAAACCTAAACTAAGTGACAGAATAATGTATCATGGTCTATGGCAGACACGGCTAGAGTTTGAAGAGAACTGTAAATCGTGAAGGTCTTAAAACTCAGCTTTTGTTCAGAAAAAAAATGTTTTGAAACAATGTGTCTCTGATAAAACAAAGTTTATTGTTTAACAAAGAAAACTTTGCATGGAAAGTCCCAACCGCTGTCTGTAGAGGAACTCAAACAAAACATGACCACCTTGGTTGAAGCCACACTTTTACATCCCACTGAAGAGGAATCAGAGGCATGTCGGCCACTTCTTGTTGGAAAGCAAGTAAGCCATATCTTCAGTGAAGGAACATAGACAGGAAAGGTCATCTCTGCTGTTCCTGGTTACTCCAAGTGGCACAACATTGTTTATGACGGAGACCCAGCTGTGTACACATACACACTTCAAGATGACTACCTAGAAGGAAATCTTAGAATAATAATTTGAGATATCTTTATTGGTGGCTTTATACTCACACCCAAGAATCAAACCAATCAGCTGACATTTTGTCTAGATCCACACTTGTGATTACTTTGTGATTTGTTGGCATTGTTTTATTTGCACAAAGGAATGAACATGATGAAATAATGCAAGTGCATGACACTTGATTATTCAGTGATTTGTGAATTGTGTTTAATGTCCAATATATTTTAACATGCTCATATACCACTTGGGTTTAGAGCAGTGTTTAATGTACAGCATCACTAACAAAGCTTTTTAAAAAAAAAATATTTGTTAATTACCTGTATTAATTTTTTGTTACTTTACTGGGATGCTATGGGTGAAAAAAAAAAGAGTATATTAATTTCATTTCCTTTTTGTGCTGGGGTGTCGTTAAACATTTATTCATTCATTTTATTTTAATTATTCATATTCTTATCCAGATAATTGTTCACTTAGTATTGTAAAATTTAAAAAAAAAAAAAAAATAATAATAATAATAAAGAAAAAAACATGTCAAGTACTTTACGTTGACTCTTACTTAAGCAAGATATAATTTAAAATATTTGTTAAGACTATTAATAAAAACCCCAAAAAGTTTGTATTAAAGGGACATTCCTGAGTTTGCTACAACTTTTAAGGTGTTATCGACTAACAGAGCCATTTTTACAATTGTAATTACATATCAAATCTATATTTCTGCATAAAATATTAGTGGCTGTATATTAAACCTGTTTCTGATCGTTCTAATATTTTTACTAGGTTAAATTTCATTTTATTTCCTAAAATATTATTTTTTCGTACGTACGAAATTATTTGAAGACAGAATCCAGTTTGGTCTTCTTACAAATTTTAAGACGACTAGAAACACACTGAATATACAGACACTGATATTTTAAACAAGAAAATATATTTAAAGTGCTGTTCCAGATGTATGATGTATTGAGCTATATCAATCAAGATATTAGTTAATATGATTAGAAAATTTAAAAAAAAAATGTAAAAAAATTATATAACGGTATATTTTCCATTTAAAATTATTCCCCTGAAAAACAGAACCAGCTGAATTCGTTTCGGGAATTTCCGTAAGATTTGATCCGTGACGTCACGAAGGGAACTCCTTTCGATAGTCAGCGCCATTATTCATTGCTTCTTTTGTGTTTATTATGGTTAAACGGCGTGTTGTTGGCGGCTGTAGCAATACAAAAGCCGATAAATTTAGTCTTCACGCATTTCCTAGTAATGTTGCTGTGAATAATCTGTGTGTAAATTTGATTAAAATAACGTGAAAATACTGGACAGGAAGAAAATGCCGGAGACCGTTGACTGCAGGCACTTTAGTTTCGATTCGTCCGAACTGGCTTGTCGGCTTAGGCGAGATATGGGAATACCATGTGTTATGGCTTTTAAAAAAAGATGCAGTACCAACAATTTTTCTGCGACACAAAACAAATGACAACAGCCGATGCCATCCACACCGAAACGACTTTGGGGTGCATATCGCCAATGTCCCAAATTGCGTTATGCTTTCAACTCCGGTCAGTTTGTTTTTTCATGCACGGTTCGTGCAATCATCGAGATCCGATTTGTTGTCGTTTGCTTCTCGTTCATTTGTGAGATTTTTCTTTACAGTTCGAAAACATTAAAACAATAAAGTACAAACAAGTAAGTATCTATAGCCTAGTCCGTCCCATCCTACAAAAATGTAGGGTTTTTTGTAAAAAAACCAGAAAAAAAAAGAAGCTAATTTTGTATGCATCTTAGAAAACAATCGGCTCAGAAATAAATGACTTGTAAATTCCATAGTATGAAAAAAGGCGTTCCCTGTAAAACAGACTATAAATACATTAAATTAATTTTACTATACCTTCCCACAAAGAAAACCTTTTTTCATACTATGGAATGTGCTATAAGTTATTTATTTCTGAGCAGACTGTTTTCACAACTGCACACAAAAAAATAGTATTGTTTTGTTATTTCCAAAACACTTTTACTTTTTTTTTTACGTCAAACTAAACTGAAATTATTCGCATAAAAAATATCTTCATGGATGGGACGGACTAAAAGTCATTTTTGTTTATTTCTTAAAATTAAAATAAGTTATTTATTTCTGAGCACTGTTTTCACAACTACACACAAAAAATAGTATTGTTTTGTTATTTCCAAAACACTTTTACTTTTCTTTTTTTTACGTCAAACTAAACTGAAATTGTTCATAAAAACCCCTATCTTCATAGAGGGATGGGGACGGACTAAAAGTCGTTTTTGTTTATTTCTTAAAATTACCGATATCGGGTCCACTTGACTCGTAGAATTCAAGAGTTATTTATCGTCTTCTCTACTACATCACAAGTATTAGAACATACAGTGTAGCAAAATAATTCGCACCAAAAGCTAAAGAACAAAACAAGAATAAAAGTTGTAAATTAGTGGTAAGCTGTCTCCACGACCATTTTCATCGTCATCTGTCAGGCCGGTGGTTCATCGGAAGATGTTCCAGGTTCAAACTGATAAGGCATTATTTGTTGTGTTGCACAAATATTAGTCCAGTCGTCATTACTACACTATTCATCATCGAAAGAAGAATCGCATGATCAATGAGCTTGGCAGTCGCTGTCGGTCCCACTTTCGCTTGCGCTGAAAGTCGTCTCATGGTAGGTTTCTGTGAAGCGCGTTCCCTTCATGACGTCATGGCTATTTACAGGCAAATGTTTTTACCGAGAATTTTACTCGGTCGTTTCCGGCAGTGTTCTACGGGAGTGATGTTTTAATACTTTTATGGGGCATTTTCGTAATTATTGATTTACATATCGGTGTAAAATATTATTGCAATGAATTAAGAAAGCATTTAATTGTTGAATTTGAAATTTTAGTGTATGGTCTGGCACAGCACTTTAATATGTAAGTTTAATCGTAGAAATATTTTATTAGTCGGAAACATCTTACAATGCAACAAACTCAGGAATGTCCCTTTAAAATGCTTAGCAATAACTTCTTTTTTGGATATTTATTCATTGTATATATAAGAATTGTTTCTCATTTTTTAGGAATTTATCGATGTATAAAAGTCACAAATGGTATAAAATCGCGTAGCTACGCGAAGCGATTTTATACTACATTTGTGACTTTTATACATCGATAAATTCCTAAAAAATGAGAAACAATTCTTATAATTACAAACAGTACAAGAAGTGTACCTTAAAACACTCAAAAATAATTTCTTTCGTTCTTACCGTCAACCATGTTCTGTAAATAAGCGTAGGAATACATGTATACATACTATTGGAAATTGTCCGCTAAAAATAAAAATAAGTATTGAATCAACAAAAACAGTGTATATATCTTTATTATAACTTCTTTTTAAAAAATGAAACACTTTCATGTGCAGATTTGTCTTGTTTTTTTCTATCGCAAAGTGACCTTGATATTAACTTTTGTTTACGTGTAGTGACTGTTGGTGTGCGGTTATTTCGATCGTGGTCTTCTGTGATGACGTATTTTTATGAGGTTTATGGAAGGATAACACTTGGTTTTTTAGTGACGTCACCCAATCAGAATACAGTAAATCGTATAAATTCGGAAAATTTGTAATTATAATTAATTATAGCTAAATAATGATGGTTCTTTCTTTACCTTCATTTCCAGTGTTTGGCTTACGTCGGCGCCCTGATAAACGATCAGAAATTTATGGTAGATATAAAAAATGTAGCTTGCTGGGATGGCAAAATAAACAAGTGCAACAAATAACTGCTTCATTTTTAATATGGAACAAAAATATTGATAAGGGTCACTTTTCAGTGAAATTTGTGAAATTGTAATTTTTTGGAGCACCAATATTTAGAAAGAGATATCCATTTCAGTGTAAATAAAAAATTTCTTATTTGATTTCTTTTTGTTATATATATATCTAAATAAATATTTATATATACAAAACTAATATATTTAAAAACCATGTGTCATTGCTACAAAAGAACTAGTGAACATATTGAAAGTGGAGTTTTCAACCCAACGACTGGGTGACTGTCTCGATGGAAAGACAGAAATGGTATTGTTTATTAAAAAGTTCTTTGGAGCTGACAACTGGTGAAAGACTACTTTGAGAAATTTTGGTAAACTGCAATGCAGAGGATATCTATAATGCAGACGATACAGACTTGTACTATAGAGCGTTACCAGTTGGCACTCCCACACTGGATACAGATGAAGTGAGCGGCAGCAAAAAAGCTATGAATCGAGTGACTGTTTTGGTGGCGTGCAATATGGCTGGGACTGACAAAAGAGAGCTGTTAGTTGTTGGTAAGAGTAAGGACTCGTGATGTTTCCGGGTGTAAAAAGGTTTGCCTGTATCATATACCAACAGTAAAAATGCATGGATCACAGGAGGATTTTCACGTAGTGGCTTGTAGCTTTCAACCAGGGAAATGAAGTTATAGCGAAGGAAAGTGGTCATATTACTCGACATCTGCAGTTTCCACCCACCAACTGACAAATTAGAAAACGTGAAACTGATAAACCGATGTTCCTTCCACCCAGAACTACTTCTGTACTCCAACCTTGTGACCAGGGCATACTTCGCAATCTGAAGGAGAATGATTTAAAAGACCATTCTCCAATTGGTAGCCACTGTAACATGGTTTCAACTATTAGAGCCAATTTAGTTTATACAATTATATATTAATTTTATTATTACATTTCTTTGTTTAGAATAATAATGTATATCCATTGTTTGTAATATGTAATTTTGATCTTTTAAAAAACTTTGTTAGACAAACATGTGTCAAAGGCTGCAAAGATTGGAATGGCCGTTAAAGTACAATCTAATTAAAATTAGCTCCACTATTACATGTGGAACTAAAGACAGCCAGTTGGAGCTCATGTCCACCAATCAAAACCTTACTTGCAGAATCCTGCCAGTGATTTAAAAATAATTTGAAAACATTCCGAATTATCCTGAGGGTATACGAGATGTTTCGTGTGAATTACGAATGCCTTAAAACATGTTTTATTTTTTAAAATAAATAATTTGTAATGTAAAACTGAAGACTGATTTAGTTTTATTTTATTTTATAAATAAATAAATAATTTTTAATATAAAATTGAAGACTGATAACCCACTCCGTACGTATTGGCATGGTTCGCTGTACTGCGACCACTAAAATAGACTCGCCCGATATTTTAAAATTTGTATGCTCCCAAATAACGTTATAAAAGGCGAAGTGTGATTGGTCGATATTTAAATTATTATTTACAGACGAAATGTTACCTGGACATTGGGGACTACGCAGTGTTGTTAGTTTTAAATCACTGGCAGGATTCTGCAAGTAAGATTTTGATTGGTGGACATGAGCTCCAACTGGCTGTCTTTAGATCCACATGTAATAGTGGAGCTAATTTTAATTAGATTGGTTAAAGTAATGCAAAAATGATAAACTTCAAAAACAACATTATTTCACTTATATTATATTTTATTATTTATGCATTGAACATTATATGCAGTCAAATATATATAACATTGGTAATGTGCATTCCTCGAACAGCTTAATGAGGGGAGGGGGACCAGTGACTGTTCCTGGGGACAAGTAACTTTTCTAGGACGTGATGAACTGGAAACAAAACTATGTGATGAAATTAAATTATTAGAAGATGAAAATATGATTGACTTAGAACAGATTGATTCTAAAAAGATTGGATTACAATAACTAAGAAAACAAAAACTTAAAGGACATTATATAAGGTTAAGAACAAAATGGATTGAAGAGTGCGAAAAACCAACAAAATATTTTCGTAATTTAGAATCCAGAAACTACTTCAGTAAACTAATTTCAAAAATAAAACTAGAAAATGTAACAATAGTTAAAGATCACGAAGACATCTTAAAAGAAACTGAAGCTTTTTACTAAAACCTCTACTCAACTCCACCTGGACAAAATGATAATGATATTATGGAAACACTTTCAAATTATAATTTTAATATCCTAAGAAACGAAGATGCAGAAATATTAGAGGTGGAAATAACACACTCGGAAGTATTAACGTGTCTTAAAAATATGAAAAAATTATAAGAGCTCTGGCTCGGATGGGTTTACTACCGAATTTTTCAAATATTTCTGGACAGATCTTGGTCATTTTATTGTTCAATCTATCAATTACAGTTATGTTGAGAAAGAAATGTCTAATGTTCAAATGTTAGGAATAATAACATGTATCTCCAAACCAAACAAACCTAAAGAGTTTCTAAAAAACCCACAAAAAAACTGGAGAGCAGTAACTCTCCTAAACTGTATATATAAACTGGCTTCATGTTGTATTGCAAATCGAATCAAAAAGGTTCTTGATAAAACAATACTCAGACTAAACAGGCATTATTAAAGGATGGTACATTGGTGAAAACATTAGATTAATTTACGATATCATGCATTATACCGAAGAACAGGATATCCCAGGTTTACTATTATTAATCGATTTCGAAAAAGCTTTTGATTCAATATCTTTTAGCCATTTTAAACTTCAAAACATCAATGAAAGCCTGGATTATAACACTATATAGTAACTCGGTATTGAGAGTAATTCAGAATGGATTTCTTTTAGAGCCATTTTAACTGGAAAGGGACTGTAAACAAGGTGATCCTTTCTCTCTTATATATTTATTTGATGTGCTGAAATGCTCGCTATCATAGTAAGAAACTCCAATAATATAACAGGTATCACTACGGATGGTGAAGAATATTTAATATCACAGTATGCAGACAACACAAGTGTTATTTTAGACGGCTCTCCGGAGTGCCTACAGGGTGTTCTATCTGTCCTAGACTATTATGCACAAATATCTGGCCTAAAATGTGACTACACCAAATCAAAGGTAGCAAGAAATTTACAAATGAAGTTTACCATCACACTCGATGGAAACTAGAATAGGGCGATACACAGTTTAACCTTGTCGGTATTAACTTCTCAATTAATCTAAAAGAAACTATTGATTTAAAGTATAATCGAAATACAAAAGTTAATGAAGCTATGGTCTATCAGAAAACCTATTGTTTTAGGAAGAATTATTCACGAAAACGTTAATAGTTCCTAAATTAACATACCTACTGAATGCATTACCAAATCCAAGCGAACATTTGCTAAAACATAAAAATACATTATTTTTCCAATTTATTTGGAATAGCGAACGTGAACAAGTTAAAAGAAACATAATAACACAAGACTATAAAAATGGTGGCATCAAAATGATCAAGAAATAATTTTATGACTGCTTTGACCATTTTGTTCGAAGCTTCTACAAATATATCAACACGTGACTTATCATATATGGCGACTATTTTCTATACTGAAAAAAAATTCAATAAAAAATACATAAATTTGGAGAGACACATTGGCTAGTTGGTTAAGGATACACAGGCCTCCCAGCCACTTGTACATATTAAAATATAGGAAATATAGGAATTTGCATACCAAAATATAGGATTTTTAAAGGAATTTTGAGGTCAAATATAGGAAAATTTGTACCAATTATCATGATTATAGGCATTTTACACAGATTTTTAAAGACATTTACATTACTAATGGTATGTTCTTACCTTGCATATGTACACAAGATACCATCTACTACCTCAAGAAACAGGGTTGAAAATTAGCAGTCGCCCGGTTGCCCGTAGCGACCTTTATTGGCTATGGGCGACTATGACTTTGACAAAGGTAGTCCGTTGGGTGACCATTCATTTTAGAGTGGCAAATATGGTAAAAGGTTAAAAATTAATGCACTGAAACTGAATCAAATGTGTGCTGGCGCGAACTACAGATCTGGCAACAGACAACATTATAGAACATGTTCTATATATTTTATTTTTTTAAGTTGTCTGATTCATGGACTGGATACGCCATAATTATTTAGTAGACCTACTTTTGGACATTATTCAATGTTATGGTACAAATTAATCGTATTTAATTAGCTTATATTATTCTGGGACAAAATCAAATTTTAACATGTACTTTTAACTCACACTAACAATGAAATATTCCATTATTACATATGGATTATTTCAAAAGTCGCTAAACCGTCATGTAGGCCTAAAGATAAAATTCATATAAAAACATATTAATTTATTAAATTGTAAACCCATATCATCTGAAATAACGTTTTTGGGGGTAAAACATTCAGAGGCTCTGCAGCAGTAAGTAATTCAAACCATTAAAAAACCCACCCACGTTGTAAACACAAAAACCACACGAGACTCTCCAGCAGCAAATATCATCATTTTCGTCACGAGTATTTTTTTTTTTTTTTAAACTACAGACATAGTACATTCAAATTGAAAAACAAAGAAGGGAGCTCCTCGAGCTAATCGGCCAACAAGAGAACGTCTTTGCGTAAGTATCCAGTTAAATATATTGAATGTATTATGTATGAACCAGGACTGATGACATGTGGGGAGGTGGGGAGATTAACAGAAGAGAGGGTCTCCAGCAGTAAGTAATCGTTTGTGTAAACACTAAAACCACACGAGACACTCCAGCAGTAAGTATCCAGTTAAATATATTGAATGTATTATGTATGAACCAGGACTGATGACATGTGGGGAGGTGGGGAGATTAACAGAAGAGAGGGTCTCCAGCAGTAAGTAATCGTTTGTGTAAACACTAAAACCACACGAGAGTCTCCAGCAGTAAGTATCCAGTAAAATATATTGAATGTGGTAAGTATGATCTTGGACTGATGACTTGTGTGGAAGTGGGGAGGGGCAGATTAACAGAAGAGAGGCTCTCCAGCAGTAAGTAATCGTTCGTGGAAACACTAAAACCACACGAGACTCTCCAGCAGCAAATATCCAGTTAAATATATTATATGTGTTAACTACAGAGATATTACAGCGACTTAAGAAGGGCATAGCGACACCTATTAGAAGAGCTTGGATATGATGAAGCCTTCCAAGGATAAGTATCGAGTTACACATAAAAAAGACTCCATCATATGCAGTCATATAGGATAGAAAAAGTACACCCTCGGTGGTGGAAATTTCGACCTGGGATGAGGCTTCCCGAGTCCCAGGGTCCAAATCGTCGTTGGTCGAAATTTCCAATACCTTGGGTATACTTTCTAAATCCCACATGGCCACATACGATGGAGTCTATTAGTGTTAAGAATGATCCAGGACTGATGACATGTGGTGGATTACGGGTGGGAGTTGAGGGGTAGATTAACCCCCTTAGTTTATTGAGTCAGTTGTTATTTAGTTGATATTCAAATATTTGCTCGTCGTTTCCATTGAATATTGTTTCAGAATGAATACCGAATACTAATTATATATTTAATGACATCATTTTCTTCATGATTATTGTTTTTTTGGTGTTTTTTTAACAACAGACATATTACAGGGAAATAAAAAAACAACGAAGGGAGCTGCTAGATCTGATCGGCAAACAAGAGAACGTCTTTGAGTAAGTATCCAGTTAAATATATTGAATGTATTAAGTATGATCCAGGACTGATAACATGTGAGGAAGGGGAGAGGTGGGAGATTAACAGAAGAGAGGCTCTCCACCACTAAGTAATTCAAACCATTAAAAAAAACCCCACGTTAGTTTAATGAGTCAGTTGTTATTTAGTTAATATTCAAATATTTGCTCGTCATTTCCATCGAATATTGGAATATCAGTTTCAGACTGAATACCGAATACTAATAATAATTATATATTTAATGACATCATTTTCTTCACGATTATTGTTTTTCTTTTAACAACAGATATATTACAGTGAAAAAAAAAACCCCAACAACGAAGGGAGGTCCTTGAGCTAATTGGCCAACAAGAGAACGTCTTTGACAGGTGGGAAATTAACAAAAGAGAGGCACTCCAGCAGTAAGTAATTGAAAGCATTAAAAAAAACCCACGTTAGTTTTATGAATCAGCTCTTATTTAGTTGATTAGCAAATATTTGCTCGTCATTTCCATCATATATTGGAATACTAGTTTCAGACTGAATACCGAATACTACTAATAATAATATATTTAATGACATCATTTTCTTCACAAGGGTTGTTTTTTTTTTTTTTTTTTTTTTTAAACTACAGACATAGTACAGTCAAATTCAAAAACAACGAAGGGAGATCCTCGAGCTAATCGGCCAACAAGAAAACGTCTTTGCGTTAGTATCCAGTTAAATATATTAAATGCATTCAGTATGAACCAGGACTGATGACATGTGGGGAGGTGGGAGATTAACAGAGGAGAGGATCTCCAGCAGTAAGTAATCGTGTGTGTAAACACTAAAACCACACGAGACTCTCCAGCAGTAAGTATCCAGTTAAATATATTGAATGTGGTAAGTATGATCTTGGACTGATGACTTGTGTGGAAGTGGGGAGGGGCAGATTAACAGAAGAGAGGCTCTCCAGCAGTAAGTAATCGTTCGTGTAAACTCTAAAACCACACGAGACTCTCCAGCAGCAAATATCCAGTTAAATATATTATATGTGTTAACTACAGAGATATTACAGCGACTTAAGAAGGGCATAGCGACACCTATTAGAAGAGCTTGGATATGATGAAGCCTTCCAAGGATAAGTATCGAGTTACACATAAAACAGACTCCATCATATGCAGTCATATAGGATAGAAAAAGTACACCCTCGGTGGTGGAAATTTCGACCTGGGATGAGGCTTCACGAGTCCCAGGGTCCAAATCGTCGTTGGTCGAAATTTCCAATACCTTGGGTATACTTTCTAAATCCCACATGGCCACATACGATGGAGTCAATTAGTGTTAAGAATGATCCAGGACTGATGGTGGATTGCGGGTGGGCATTGAGGGGAAGATTAACCCCCTTAGTTTATTGAGTCAGTTGTTATTTAGTTGATATTCAAATAGTTGCTCGTCGTTTCCATCGAATATTGTTTCAGAATGAATACCGAATACTAATAATAATTATATATTTAATGACATCATTTTCTTCATGATTATTATTATTATTTTTTTTTTAACAACAGACATATTACAGTGAAATAAAAAAACAACGAAGGGAGCTGCTGGATCTGATCGGCAAACAAGAGAACATCTTTGAGTAAGTATCCATTTGAATATATTGAATGTATTAAGTATGATCCAGGACTGATAACATGTGAGGAAGGGGAGAGGTTGGAGATTAACAGAAGAGAGGGTCTCCAGCAGTAAGTATCCAGTTAAGTATATTGAATGTATTAAGTATGATCCAGGACTGACAACATTTGGGGAAGGGGAGAGGTGGGAGATTAACAGAAGAGAGGCTCTCCAGCACTAAGTAATTCAAACCATTAAAAAAAAAAAAAACGTTAGTTTAATGAGTCAGTTGTTATTTAGTTAATATTCAAATATTTGCTCGTCATTTCCATCGAATATTGGAATACCAGTTTCAGACTGAATACCGAATACTAATAATAATTATATATTTAATGACATCATTTTCTTCACGATTATTGTTTTTCTTTTAACAACAGACATATTACAGTAAAATAAAAAAAGAAAACCGAAGAGAGGTCTAAGAGCTAATCACCCAACAAGAGAACGTCTTTGCGTAAGTATCCAGTTAAATATATTCAATGTATTAAGTATGATCCAGGACTGACATGTGGGGAAGGGGAGAGGTGGGAAATTAACAGAAGAGAGGCTCTCCAGCAGTACATAATTCAAACAATTAAAAAAACACCCCATGTTAGTTTGATGAATCAGTTGTTATTTAGTTGATAAGCAAATATTTGCTCGTCATTTCCATCAAATATTGGAATACTAGTTTCAGACTGAATACCGAATACTAATAATAATTATATATTTAATGACATCATTTTCTTCACGATTATTGTTTTTCTTTTAACAACAGACATATTACAGTAAAATAAAAAAGTAAAACCGAAGAGAGGTCTAAGAGCTAATCACCCAACAAGAGAACGTCTTTGCGTAAGTATCCAGTTAAATATATTCAATGTATTAAGTATGATCCAGGACTGACATGTGGGGAAGGGGAGAGGTGGGAAATTAACAGAAGAGAGGCTCTCCAGCAGTACATAATTCAAACAATTAAAAAAACACCCCACGTTAGTTTGATGAATCAGTTGTTATTTAGTTGATTAGCAAATATTTGCTCGTCATTTCCATCAAATATTGGAATTCTAGTTTCAGACTGAATACCGAATACTAATAATAATTATATATTTAATGACATCATTTTCTTCACGATTATTGTTTTTCTTTTAACAACAGACATATTACAGTAAAATAAAAAAAGAAAACCGAAGAGAGGTCTAAGAGCTAATCACCCAACAAGAGAACGTCTTTGCGTAAGTATCCAGTTAAATATATTCAATGTATTAAGTATGATCCAGGACTGACATGTGGGGAAGGGGAGAGGTGGGAAATTAACAGAAGAGAGGCTCTCCAGCAGTACATAATTCAAACAATTAAAAAAACACCCCACGTTAGTTTGATGAATCAGTTGTTATTTAGTTGATTAGCAAATATTTGCTCGTCATTTCCATCAAATATTGGAATTCTAGTTTCAGACTGAATACCGAATACTAATAATAATTATATATTTAATGACATCATTTTTTTCACGTTTTTTTTTTTTTTTTTTAAACTACATAGTACATTCAAATTGAAAAACAAAGAAGGGAGTTCCTCGAGCTAATCGGCCAACAAGAGAACGTCTTTGCATAAGTATCCAGTTAAATATATTGAATGTATTAAGTATGATCCAGGACTGATGACATGTGGGGAGGTGGGAGATTAACAGAAGAGAAGGTCTCGAGCAGTAAGTAATCGTTTGTGTAAACACTAAAACCACACGAGACACTCCAGCAGTAAGTATCCAGTTAAATATATTGAATGTGGTAAGTATGATCTTGGACTGATGACTTGTGTGGAAGTGGGGAGGGGCAGATTAACAGAAGAGAGGCTCTCCAGCAGTAAGTAATCGTTCGTGTAAACAGTAAAACCACACGAGACTCTCCAGCAGCAAATATTCAGTTAAATATATTATATGTGTTAACTACAGAGATATTACAGTGACTTGAGAAGGGCATAGCGACACCTATTGGAAGAGCTTGCATATGATGAAGCCTTCCAAGCATAAGTATCGAGTTACATATAAAGACTCCATTATATGCGGTCATATAGGATAGAAAAAGTACACCCTCGGTGGTGGAAATTTCGACATGGGACGAGGCGTCCACCACCTCGGGTATATTTTTTTCTATCCCACATGGCCACATACGATGGAGTCTGTTAGTATTAAGAATGATCCAGGACTGACGACATGTGGTGGATTGCTGGTGGGATTGAAGGGTAGATTAACCCCCTTAGTTTAATGAGTCGTTTCCATCGAATATTGTTTCAGACTGATACCAAATACTAATAATAATTATATATTTAATGACATCATTTTTTTCACGTTTTTTTTTTTTTTTTTAAACTACAGACAGTACATTCAAATTGAAAAACAAAGAAGGGAGTTCCTCGAGCTAATCGGCCAACAAAGTATCCAAATATATTGAATGTATTAAGTATGATCCAGGACTGATAACATGTATCCAGTTAAATAATATTGAAGTAAAACCATGAGACACTCCAGCAGTAACCAGTTAAATATATTGAATGTGGTAAGTATGATCTTGGACTGATGTTGGGGAAGTGGGAGCATTAACAGAAGAGTTTAATGGTTGTTATTTAGTTAATATTCAAATATTTGCTCGTCATTTCCAGCAGTAAGTAATCGATTATTGTTTTTCTTTTAACAACAGTGTAAAATAAAAAAAGAAAACCGAAGAGAGGTAAGAGCTAATCACCCAACAAGAGAACGTCTTTGCGTAAGTATCCAGTTAAATATATTCAATGTATTAAGTATGATCCAGGACTGACATGTGGGGAAGGGGAGAGGTGGGAAATTAACAGAAGAGAGGCTCTCCAGCAGTACATAATTCAAACAATTAAAAAAAAACACCCCAAGTTTGATGAATCAGTTGTTATTTAGTTGATAAGCAAATATTTGCTCGTCATTTCCATCAAATATTGGAATTCTAGTTTCAGACTGAATACCGAATACTAATAATAATTATATATTTAATGACATGATTATTGTTTTTCTTTTAACAACAGACATATTACAGTAAAATAAAAAAAAAACCGAAGAGAGGTCTAAGAGCTAATCACCCAACAAGAGAACGTCTTTGCGTAAGTATCCAGTTAAATATATTCAATGTATTAAGTATGATCCAGGACTGACATGTGGGGAAGGGGAGAGGTGGGAAATTAACAGAAGAGAGGCTCTCCAGCAGTACATAATTCAAACAATTAAAAAAACACCCCACGTTAGTTTGATGAATCAGTTGTTATTTAGTTGATTAGCAAATATTTGCTCGTCATTTCCATCAAATATTGGAATTCTAGTTTCAGACTGAATACCGAATACTAATAATAATTATATATTTAATGACATCATTTTTTTCACGTTTTTTTTTTTTTTTTAAACTACAGACATAGTACATTCAAATTGAAAAACAAAGAAGGGAGTTCCTCGAGCTAATCGGCCAACAAGAGAACGTCTTTGCATAAGTATCCAGTTAAATATATTGAATGTATTAAGTATGATCCAGGACTGATGACATGTGGGGAGGTGGGAGATTAACAGAAGAGAAGGTCTCGAGCAGTAAGTAATCGTTTGTGTAAACACTAAAACCACACGAGACACTCCAGCAGTAAGTATCCAGTTAAATATATTGAATGTGGTAAGTATGATCTTGGACTGATGACTTGTGTGGAAGTGGGGAGGGGCAGATTAACAGAAGAGAGGCTCTCCAGCAGTAAGTAATCGTTCGTGTAAACAGTAAAACCACACGAGACTCTCCAGCAGCAAATATTCAGTTAAATATATTATATGTGTTAACTACAGAGATATTACAGTGACTTGAGAAGGGCATAGCGACACCTATTGGAAGAGCTTGCATATGATGAAGCCTTCCAAGCATAAGTATCGAGTTACATATAAAGACTCCATTATATGCGGTCATATAGGATAGAAAAAGTACACCCTCGGTGGTGGAAATTTCGACATGGGACGAGGCGTCCACCACCTCGGGTATATTTTTTCTATCCCACATGGCCACATACGATGGAGTCTGTTAGTATTAAGAATGATCCAGGACTGACGACATGTGGTGGATTGCTGGTGGGAGTTGAAGGGTAGATTAACCCCCTTAGTTTAATGAGTCGTTTCCATCGAATATTGTTTCAGACTGAATACCAAATACTAATAATAATTATATATTTAATGACATCATTTTTTTCACGTTTTTTTTTTTTTTTTAAACTACAGACAGTACATTCAAATTGAAAAACAAAGAAGGGAGTTCCTCGAGCTAATCGGCCAACAAGAGAACGTCTTTGCATAAGTATCCAGTTAAATATATTGAATGTATTAAGTATGATCCAGGACTGATGACATGTCGGGAGGTGGGAGATTAACAGAAGAGAAGGTCTCGAGCAGTAAGTAATCGTTTGTGTAAACACTAAAACCACACGAGACACTCCAGCAGTAAGTATCCAGTTAAATATATTGAATGTGGTAAGTATGATCTTGGACTGATGACTTGTGTGGAAGTGGGGAGGGGCAGATTAACAGAAGAGAGGCTCTCCAGCAGTAAGTAATCGTTCGTGTAAACAGTAAAACCACACGAGACTCTCCAGCAGCAAATATTCAGTTAAATATATTATATGTGTTAACTACAGAGATATTACAGTGACTTGAGAAGGGCATAGCGACACCTATTGGAAGAGCTTGCATATGATGAAGCCTTCCAAGCATAAGTATCGAGTTACATATAAAGACTCCATTATATGCGGTCATATAGGATAGAAAAAGTACACCCTCGGTGGTGGAAATTTCGACATGGGACGAGGCGTCCACCACCTCGGGTATATTTTTTCTATCCCACATGGCCACATACGATGGAGTCTATTAGTATTAAGAATGATCCAGGACTGACGACATGTGGTGGATTGCTGGTGGGAGTTGAAGGGTAGATTAACCCCCTTAGTTTAATGAGTCGTTTCCATCGAATATTGTTTCAGACTGAATACCAAATACTAATAATAATTATATATTTAATGACATCATTTTCTTCACGATTATTGTTGTGTTTTTTTAACTACAGACATAGTACAGTGAAATAAAAAAAACAGAGAAGGGAGCTCCTTGAGCTAATTGGCCAACAAGAGGACGTCTTTGCAAAAGTATCCAGTTAAATAATATTGAATGTATTAAGTATGATCCAGGACTGATGACATGTGGGGAAGGGGAGAGGTTGGAGATTAACAGAAGAGAGGCTCTCCAGCAGTAATTCAAACCATTAAAAAAAACCCACGTTAGTTTAATGAGTCAGTTGTAATTTAGTTCCTATTCAAATATTTGCTGGTCATTTCCATCAAATATTGGAATAACAGTTTCAGACTGAATACCGAATACTAATAATAATTATATATTTAATGACATCATTTTCTTCACGATTATTGTTTTCTAACTACAGACATATTACAGTAAGATGAGGAAGGAACGAAGAGGGCTACTTGACTTAATAGGACAGCATGATGAATTCTTCGCGTATCCAGTTAAATATATAGAGGATTCGTCACAAGTATTTTTTAATATGAGAAAATATCAACCGAGTCTATGTTAATCGGTATTTGTCGAGGCTCTGCAGAGACAAATACCGATTAACTAGATGAGGCTGATATTTTACATATTAAAAAACACGAGTAGCGAATTCTATTTATCCTATAACACTTCTAAAATAAAATTTTAATAAAATTTTTGTAATTCACAGTACTAAAGTCGCTGCCATCCGTAATATGATGTCGTCACGATTAGCACAAATTAGTTTGACGTCACGCATTTTAACTAAATCTTTGAAAACGTTACGCTCAGGTATACAGGTCCTGTTGGCTTGTAAGCAAATGACCCATCCACAGCAACACATTACCTAGAGACGTTGCAAATTTGCATACCATTATTAACCGAGTTAATACACTAAACTTATCACATGAGTTTATGACATGGATATCGTGGGTAAGTTATAGGGAGATTAACACCGCAAATCAGTTGCTATTTCGTTGATATTCAAATATTTGCTCGTCGTTTCCATCGAATATTGGAATACCAGTTTCAGACTGAATACCGAATACTAATAATAATTATATATTTAATGACATAATTTTACAGATTAGTCAAATTAAAAAGCAGAGATGGGAGCTTTTCGACCGTATAGGTCAACAAGACAACTTCTTTGCGTAAGTATCCAGTTAAATATATTGAATGTATTAAGTATGATGCAGGACTGCATAAAATTTGATTTTTTTCAGACAAACGATATGTCGTTCGTGTGGTATTAGTGTTTGCACGATGTTCTCCAGTGGTTCAGATACAAATGAAAAGGTTAACCGGCAACGGTAATCAAATGAGAATCTAAGATGGGCGATTTTCGTAGCTTTTCTCCAAATTCTTATCATAAATACTAAATTATTGTTATTATTTAGTATGCTGGGACTAACTTGAAAGCTGCCATTTACATTTCAGCACGCTACCCCATCGGTTCTATTACAGGGGAGTACTTGTTGGCGCCAAACAATAGTCTGAACGAAACGGGGATTTCCCGGAAGCTCAAAGCTCAAAGCTTCCGGGTCTGAACAGAAAAACCCGAAGTTCTGCGAATCGTCGATCGATCCAATCGATGCTGCAACTCAGTGTTTCATCATGTTCAAATTTCCACTTCGTTATTTTAAAGTCCCTTATTAAACGTACTATTTTCTTCGCTGTGTATGTCATATTTAATAATTGATTTAGTATGGGTTGTACTTGTTTTCATTACAATACATGTTTCAGAATTAATGCATAAATTTCAATGTAACCACACAGGTGTCAAAAAGTAAATAAATATACAGAACTACACACACGTTTTTTTCGCTTCGTACTTATTTCACGAGTCTATTGTGCGCAATAAACGTGTGCAATAAATAGGAAGCGAAAATAACGTATGTGAGGTTCTCTGTTTATTACATACCTTTAAAAATTATATATATATATCAACAATGTATCTTAAACCGCTGCCCAATGCTCCTTTCATGAGCTCAGTTTTAGCGTAACATTTAATAAATACTCATAAACCAATAAATACTCATAAACCGCTTTAATTTCCAAACCGCGTATTGTTTTCCGCACGTAGAGAAATGATCAAAGGGGGCGTGGGACTATGTTACTAAATGTTATTGACACTTCTAATGACAGTGCCGACTTTGTAATTGACCGCGATGTCTAGTTCAAACGGATACATTTTTTTTCTCTCTTTCTCACACCTGCAATGCTATTGTCCGAACCAAATTGTTAACAACTACACAAAATTACTCTCCTACCTTTAATTGCCGTTAGATTTCCTCCAAAGTTTGTCCAGACACAAATTGCAAAAAAACCACTACAAATATACAGATTCCACACACGAGACTGCAACGATGTCGCCGATATTGTCTTTGCTGAGATTGCATAGGGAAAAATACATGCAGTTTTCTGCCGTCTGCCATGTTGCTTGTTTATGGAATACTTTTCAAGAGGGGTGAAAGCCTCCAAAGTATGTGACACAATTACTATGAAATCGATGATCTCTAGTGGTATCATTAAAATAATAATAATAGTAATAATAATAAAAAATAATAATAATATGACGTCTTCACGTTTGCTTTTATATCATAACATGTTATGACGTTGTTAGATTAAGTCCTATCCTTTCACCCCTCTTGAAGAATATTCCATAAAAAGTCAAAATGGCAGCTGATACAAAATTACATGCTTTTTTCCCTATGCGCTCTCAGCGAAGTCGATATAGGTGACATGGTTATCATCTGGTATATGGAATCTGTGTCATTGTAATGGTTTTTTCAAGATTTGTGTCTGGACAAATTTTGGAGGATATGTAACGGCAATTAAAGGTAGGAGAGTAACTTTTCGTAATTGTTAACAATTTAGTTCGGACAATAGGCCCGTTCTCTTATTTTATTCCAAAAATAGTTATATTAGCCAAAACACGTCAGTTTACATTTTCTGACGAGCGATTATAGTTTTTGCACGAACGATCCGTCGTTTATGTCGATATTGGTTTTGCATAACCGACAGACGAACGACAAAATCTTTCTTGCCAAATTTTATGCCCTCTTTTTAGTAAATCACAGTACTAAAGTCGCTGCCATCCGTAATATGACGTCAAATTAGTTTGACGTCACGTATTTTAACTAAATCTTTGAAAACGTTACGCTCAGGTATACAGGTCTTGTTGGCTTGTAAGCAAATGATCCATCCACAGCAACACATTACCTAGAGACCTTGCAAATTTGCATACCATTATGAACCGGGTTATACTTATCAGGTTCCATTAGACCAAATAAATTCCTATTGACGACCATAGTAACAATTCTTAATGAAACTAACAGAAGTAACGTTTCAAACCTCCGGGCCAGTATATACTGACAGTGTGGTACCTCCCATTGATAATTATTCGAAGAAACTATACTGTCACGTATCGTTTTAAGCACTAACAGGAAGTTTACAGTACCCACCCTCTAATCTGCACAAAATGCCAGTACAAATGTGTTTGCATGTATCAACACATGGATATAAATTGCCTTCATTTAATATTACTACCCATGCACCAGCAAAAGACTGACAATCATCATAGTTTTAAGCAAACCATTTAAAAACATTCACGTTCAATTCTTATAATTCCAAACACATAACCATGTCATTAATGTAAAGCTCTTTAAAATAAAAAGTGAACTCTATTTTCCAACTATTTCCTATTTTATTAACACGAAATTCATACTCAACATTAGCGGAATCCCTATGGTGGTTCGGCTTTTTCCGTCAATAGCCGAATGAGAGAATGACAATGTTACAATCATTAATACAATTCATATTAATTTTTTGCATTAAATGTCAGTACCAACTAAAAACATTTTGAATTCACTAAAAACATATAACGTAAGTAATTTTAATAACTTTTAACCTGTAATAAAAATGTCTGAAGCGACCTATTTTGTATGCTATAATTTATATGTGAAGCGGTTGGTGTATGAATATTTAACTACGAACTGTGGATGGGCGCCATTTTTTTATTACTGTCCAGATTTACCAATTACGACGTTGAAATTACAGTTATAAAATTTTGAGTGGGTGATAATTCCATGTGTTGATAGATTTGACATGGAAAAAGTGGTTTCAATGTTTCCGGAAATGGATGAAACAGGTGTGTCGCGAGTTTCTGTGTTTACTGGCCTTGTAATTGTGGAAGTGGCAACAGGATGGTTTTACCATGTGTGACTTCAAGTGGTGCGACTCAAGTATTCGTGAGATTTGACAGTGCCACGCTCATGTTACGTTTTTGGAAAGTGGAACATTCTCTGTTGTAGCTTCGAATTCCTGTGTCCCGACATGTACATGATATGCCTAGTTTCAAAACCCGACTCGTTTAAAGATTGCATCGCAGTGGCGCGCAAACTTAGAAACTATGTGTTGTGTACGTCATACTACAATGCCGTTGAATGCGCGTTACTGCTAATGGTTGGCATGAACTGACTGAATTTTGTTTTTGAAATCGCTTTTGTAAAATACCAAATTCCATTGGAATTATATACTTTTCTTGGATCGGCAAAATAGATTTTTAGCTGTGGGATTTTGAATTCACTATAAACATATAACGTAACTTTTAACCTTTAATAAAAAATGTCTGAAGCGACCTATTTTGTATGGTATAATTTATATGTGAAGATCTTTAGAAGTTTGACAGCAGACGATTACTGTTTGATGTCTAAAAATAGAATCTCAAGGAAATTCCTCGGGGATTCCTTTGTTGACATAATTCATAAAGTAGTTCCGGCTATATAGCCAAAAATAGTGCTAAACTGAAATTCATGGTGCTATGAATGCCAGTTTTTATCATCACGTGATACGAATTTGACCAATCCAAGGGTTTATAATAAAGGGATTTTTAGAGATTGGAATTATTATAATTTGGTTTCAAGAAAGGACATATTTCATACCACAAGAACAGAAGACCCGTCACAACGGGGTGGACCACATCAAAAGTGAGAGAGAGACAGTCAGACTTACAAAGTCAATTACTGAAAGGGTCTTACATACCCGTGCTCATGGTGTACAGGTGACACAAGTTCAGGCTGCGGATTCCTGTCGGCTTTTGCGTGGACTGCGGAATACCGCCAACACAGCTGGAATTGTGTTCTGTGGCTCCAGCTGGTACACGGTAAACAATTACCACTGCATGACACATTGATTACAGAAAATAAAATCACTATGAACATACATGTAGCATATTAAAACCCTTTGAGGGCTATTTTCAACAAAAATTAACTAAAATTATTACAAAGACCACGTTATCTGGCCTAAGAATAAATCGCTGAGATTTTTCGGGCTTAACATCACCAATTTTAGATTAAATGGATAAGTGTGCATGAAATTTACATCTACAAGTATAAAACTATGATAAAACATCAAAGAGTACATGTATTTATTTATTTATTTGTTGTCGTTTCTTTCAGTATCAACTCACAATGCGTTTTCATCCGGCACTTGATATTACACTTCTAAAAGAATTGATCGCTTTTCATGGTGCTAAAGACAAGTGGCTAAAAGTGGTCAAACAAGTTAATGAAATTATACAGATGATCAGACCGGACAGTGTCATAACTGAACGGGCATGCAAGGACAGAGTTAAAACTCTACTGGACGCACACAAGAAAAATGAAATGGAGTCTTTACGAGCGTAAACCAAGTTGACTGCTTGTATCACAGAAACAACACAGATGCCACATTATTATGCAAACAGACCAGTGTGTATGAATCTCCCCCGCACCCAGCACTCCATGACCATATAACTACATTTTTTGTCCTACTATATACAAATAATAATGAAATATATACTTAAAATGCATATAGAGGAAAACTGGGAAAGTGCTATCTGAAATGTTTTTTCCTTTTAAAATATAGTACATCGTCTTTCAGCACCCTATCCCCCTCCCCCCAACCCCACCTCCTTCCTCCATCACCTATTCTACTTTGGTTATCCTTAAAATCATGTCCGTTACAGGTTAATAATTATATTCCCTATTTAGTAGTTTTGTTGAATCTAATTATTGATATGAATTAAGTAAAATCGGTGATATCACAAATCGATATGGTGCCTTCTATAATCTATGGTTTTTCTTGCAGTTCCGGAACATCTGAGGAATACACTGAAAGGTCTCAACTGCTGACAGATCTAGCAGCCCTCGAGGAGAAACGAGAGGTATTGAAGATGAATGCAGCTACAAAGGAAGTGATGAAAGAATCACAGGGTTTAGAGATTCGGAAAGTGGTCATGGAAACACTGAAACGGACACAGGGTATACAGTACTATAATGTTTTAAAGTAGGCTTGTCAATAGGAGGGCCATACACAATCAAAATTATAAAAAATATATTCAAGTTTTAATTGTTGCACTTCCAAGAACATGATTAAACCAGGACCAGCAGTTCAAAGTATTGTTACGCTAACCCTGGGCTAGCATAATATTTATCTGTCGAGTATTATTGTATAATATACTTTAATAATGAGTGGATACTTTATGTTGTTCTAAGTGAAGTTTCAACTCTTTTTTTTTTCAATTGCTATTTAAGTATTGATTTAATATCTAGTTTTGAAGATGGCTCTTAAGCACTTGTTACGTTAACTAATGTTTGAACAACCAACCACAGAAATCAATCTCCATCTCTATTAGGAGAACAAGTAAGGTGCTGACCCATCTCTCCCTTTATCAACATTGAACCTCGTTCATATTTAGTTGCAAATGTTTGTACAGATATCAATGCTATGCATGTAATTAGGATCAATATAACACACATCATCAACAACTGTATTAATTCTGCAATCTGCTAATGGATAACTTGTTATTACAGATCCCGACATGGAAATCACACCAAAGAAAATCTAAGGAGAACACAGTTCACTGGCTTCTGAGTATATGGTATACATGCGTTAAAAGCAGGCAGAAGAACTTGCATTTAAAAAAGAACAATTGGAATTAGATAAACAAAAATTTCAACTTGAAAAGTTGGAGCATGAGCAACGATTAGCTCGTGAAAATGCAATGTTTGACATGCTGAAACAACTATTACATGGGAAAGTTAATGAACCAACAAAATCTTCACAATGATAAATTAACAAGTTGCTGAACACTATAGTCTAATATATTTAAATTTATTAATTTATTTTAATATATATAATTCAGTGATTTATTGCTGATGGTGGCTGTGTTGTTAAGACTATAGTGAAAAATTAACAGTGAACAATAAAATTTGTGATTGTTGAGCAAAATGTGTCCTATGCATGTGAAATATAGTACTTTTTTAATGGCTGCTGTCGCTCCATGAAAGTGGCATTTGGCTGCTCCTTAATGTCCGAAATATTCTTCAAGTGCAGGTGGTGATACGTTAAAAAAACACTGGTCTGACTGCCGTATATGCATGTATGGCAGTTGGCCAAGATGGCACCCACCATATAATATTTCGCTACTGGCTGAAGGAGGACCTTTAAATTCTTTTTAAAGTCCAAGAATGCAAAATTATTTACAACTTTTCCAAACTGCCATTCCATACACTCGCGTACTCTCGACATCTTTTTATTGAAGAGTTCCTCATCCGCTCGCAGGTTCGGTTGAGTCTTTCGTTAAAACCGGTTTGATCTTGACAACGTATTATCGACAATCGTAAATTCCTATTTCAGAATTAATATTTTAGTGTTAGTAGAACTTTCAAAGTTTAGTTTGTATACTAGTAACACATTAATCATGTATATATATTTTTAAATAAAATATACTAAAGTAGACAATGAACGTTTTCACTTCTTAATTTTACGTGTTAAAATCGACAAATTCAAATAAATATTATTTCGTTTTTTTTTTTTTTTTTTTCTCTTTCACAATTTAGACCAATAGTCCAGTCTGTAAGATAAAATGAGCTGTTTTTTCCAGTTCGCCTCTCTTTCCATAGAGTTTGGTGTGTATGGCAGTTTCGATTGGCCACTCAGCTTGTCTCAGGTCTTGATGAATTGGACACGCCTGTAAGATGTGTTCTGCTGTTTGGTCTTCCAGGCCACAACTGCAGGTTGGTGTTGCTGCAAGTTTAAACTTTCTGAACATGTGAGCATTCAGTCGGTTGTGGCCTGTCCGGAGTCTCAACAGAGTTACTTGTTCCAAGCGACTGAGAAGGTGGTAATCATCTTGTTCTGTCCTGGGTCTGTTGGCTGCCTTTATCAAGGTTTTCTTCTCTGAGAAGCTAATGTTGTTGCTGGGCTGTACATGATTAGCTCCTAGCTTGGCTAGCCTGTCTGCTTCCTCATTTCCTGGAATCCCACAATGTGCTGGGATCCACTGTAGAGCTACTCGTCTTTCCTTTGCTACCTCTTGCATGGCTTCATTCAGGTGAGGAAGTTTTTCTCCTTGCAAGGCTTGTAGGACTGAGAGAGCATCTGTGAGGAAGACAACTTGTTGACAGTCTTCTTTTGCATCCTTGATCATTGTAGCAGCCTGAATAAGTGCATGGGTTTCTGCATTGTAGTTGGAACTGTGGGTGCCGGTTTCGTTTGAAAAGGGTAAAGTTAGGGGGGCTGGAGGGGTGTGTGTGTGTGTGTGTGTGTGTGTGTGTGTGTGTGTGTGTGTGTGTTTAACCACATCAATGTTAGAGCATATTGATTTAATAATCATCCGACGCCATACAACCGTAAATAAAATGTGTTGAGTGCGTCGTTAAATAAAACATCCCATCCTTCCTTCCATCTGCTGTTGGATGTCTAACATTTGGTAATTTTGACATAATCTTAGAGAGGAATCGGGTGCATGTGCAGTGGGAGGGTATTGGAGGTAGAAACCCTTACTTGCCCAAGCTTGAAAAAAATTGAAATGTATTTTCTGAGGGAGCATAGCCCCATATAAACTTCGCTCAACACAGTCTATAACCCCGACCCCGCTGAAATCCCTGCACATGCGCCTTGGAAACCCGCTACATTTTTTTTTTTAGCAAGGGATCGTTTATATGTACCATCCCACTGATAGGATATCACATACCATGGTATTTTATATACCCGCCGATGGGGATCGATCCTAGACTGACCGTGCATTTCCAAAAAAACACCTTTTTAGGACTAAGTAATGAATAAAAAGAACATATAGTCTTGAAAAATGTTATGTAAATCGAACACAGTACCCTCTTCCTCTACCCCTAGAGCGTTACGTAATTAGTAACACCCCCTTACGTAACGCGTATGCCAACAGCTGGCCACTGTCAAAATTTCAAGGCAAATCCCACACCCACCTTCCCCTGGAAAGGCATTGTACCATACCTCTATGGATATAAATATGTTTTGGACATATGAGACGACCCGTCAATCAAGACAGTTAAATTTGTTCAAAAATTGCGAAATCTCAAGTGATCTCTTGTTGGGGAATTCCACGCTTGTGATAAGCCAATGAAAACCGAGATCGGTAGGAGCCCGTCAAAAGTGTCCCACTTTCGAAATACTGGCTTTGTTTTTGACCTGGATAAGCCAGCGTAGTGAAAACAATGCGGAGTGCGGCGTCATATATGCACGAAACGTAATTGGATTTTCTGTTCTATATGCTTAAATAATAAAAATATTGTCCGAACCAAATTGTTAACAACTACGAAAAATTACTCTCCTACCTTAATTGCCGTTAGATTTCCTCCAAAGTTTGTCCAGACACAAATCTTGAAAAAACCATTACAATGACACAGATTTCACATACCAGATGATAACCATGTCACCTGTATCGACTTCGCTGAGAGCGCATAGGAAAAAAAGCATGTAATTTTGTATCAGCTGCCATTTTGACTTTTTATGGAATATTCTTCAAGAGGGGTGAAAGGATAGGACTTAATCTAACAACGTCATAACATGTTATGATATAAAAGCAAACGTGATGACGTCATATTATTATTTTTTATTAATGTTATTATTATTTTAATGATACCACTAGAGATCATCGATTTCATATTAATTGTGTCACATACTTTGGAGGCTTTCACCCCTCTTGAAGAGTATTCCATAAACAAGCAACATGGCAGACGGCAGAAAACTGCATGTATTTTTCCCTATGCAATCTCAGCAAAGACAATATTCGCGACATCGTTGCAGTCTCGTGTGTGGAATCAGTATATTTATAGTGGGTTTTTTTGCGATTTGTGTCTGGACAAACTTTGGAGGAAATCTAACGGCAATTAAAGGTAGGAGAGTAATTTTTTGTAGTTGTTAACAATTTGGTTCGGACAATAAAATGGCGGCCACAACTGAACGTTTTCTTACTTTGGTCTTTTTTTGGATACAGGTGATGCGCCAGTTCCGGATCACTTCAAACAAAATTGTGAATTCTGTCAACATGCGCGCGTATGACTTTAAAAGAAATTCTTGGTAATAAAGATAATCAACCATATAAATAAACAGTGATATAAAATGTAAATTTAGGTAAACATTTGGCACCAAAAACAGTGTTGTTCGAGCTGGCGTACTTGGCGCCAGTTGCGGATCACTTTGTCCAGTTCCGGATCACTTTCGAAAAATAGAGGCTTACGCCTTCAAAAACACTATTTCCAACATGTTAGCACTTTCAGCACGTTCGTGGATCCTGCCGGACATATTTTATGATCATTTGCAACTCCATAGGGTTCCCATCCTCCTGATTACGCCCCTAATTAGCAATTTCTAAAATAGATTGAAAATCAACGATGGCGTCCCATGACGTCAGATAAACGGGGCGTGTGTCAAAAGTAAAGGTGCGCGATCCTTATTATTTTCGTTGTGTACTTTCAACAAGTTGAATTATATTTGATTTCTGGCATTCTAGTATATAATAATAATAATTAATATTATTATTACTAATAATAAATAATTGTTTTCATTTATTATCGTATATATCAATAATAATAATGATGATAATAATAATAATAATAATAATAATAATTATAATAATTATTATTATTATATTGATGACTTTTAAAAGTCACATTTTCTTTGTGAAAGGAACAAAGGCTTGAAAATAGAAAGAAATGACATAGCAAAATATCAACTTTGGGACTGTTTAGTATTTATCATAATACAGGGGCGGATTATGCTTTAGGTGTGTGGGGGTGGGGGGTCCGAAATTATAAATTGTACAGGTTATCTACGTGGTGGTTTTTTTTTTTTTTTTTTAGCCGGATATAATCCGCCCCTGTTTAAATATTAAAATTAAGCAAATAATTTTGAAGCAGGACGGTTAGACCCCTTGTTAATAATGATAAATATTAATATAGTGACACACACAAAAGTCACAAAAAGAAAATTAGTAATTATTATTTTTGACAAAAGAAAATTATTAATTATTATTTTTGACGTGTTGTTCCATTTGCCCTTTTCTGGTTAGTCTCCCACCCCCCGCAAAATAATTCCTGGATATACTCCTGAATACAGAATTATTTTCAACGACGGTCTAAAGGCTAGGGCTAGCTCAGATTGACCGTGTGAATACACAGATCAGTGGCCGACTGACTCTCCTGCATCAGAATGCGATTGTGTAAAAACAAAAATTCCACTGAAAAAAAATAATCCACCCTATAGTGGTACAGACTGCATGTTTAAATGCGAATTATAATTAAGCCGAATAAGAAATTATCACTTCGTTGACAAAACCAAATAGAGGACCCCTTCCCCCTCTCTGCCAAAGTCGAGTATGCGAAAAGCACGTGCAAAGGCACATGCGAAACAAGACCAATGGCGGTGGCATGGTTTTATAAAGGTCCTCATGTCAAACTTGTGCCGATTCTTTTCTTTGTACAGTAAACTTTTTTTTCGTTTCTTTTCTTTCAGTCAATCAATCAAGCAAACAATAGGGATGGACGGCTCTCACACTGGGGGGGGGGGGGGGGGGCAACATTACTGAATAGTCTTATGGGGCAAATACAAAGACACGCGTGCAGCGATTTTAGCGATTCTAGACTGGCGATCTAACAGGTCATACGGGCTGTTATTTTTGTAGGGGGCAGGGCAGACTGATTTTTGCCCGAATTAAACGAAAATGGAATTTTAAAAAACTACATTTTATTTATATTAGCCATATTTGTGAATGACTGCGTACGAATGGCTAATTACATGTAGGCTTACAAATATAACGTGAGAGACAAGTGGACAAACATTTAAAATCGTAGTTTCAGTTTATAAAATACGTGTCTTTACATTATATACATATTGTCATTACCTGTAGAAAACAAAAATAATACAAGAAAAATAGGTGGAACTACAACGATTAATATAATATTTTGTAGAGGATGACTGGCCATGGGACGAACAGTCTAGGGCTACTATGACATGGGCCCCGAGACATACAGAGTCGAATTATTATGAACTAGTTGTTAAAATGACGAATCAAGAGAGGTTTAAGAAGAAAATAATAATTATCATCATCATCATCATCATTATTGTTATAAAGGAACGGGGGAAAAGTGGGAGAAAAAAATTCCACCGTGTTCAACGTTTTTGAGTCTTGAGGTAAACCCTGCGTTCATCGCCCCATCTAGCGGCAGTTACAACGTAAATACTTCCGTTTTGTGAGTGATCCGCAACTGGCGTATCAAGTGTGTCCCCTTTGAGGAGTTACAGTAAGTCGTTTGCAGCATCACTTTTCATAAAACTAGTCATGCACAATCTATATATGTTTCCCCTACTCGTACTATAAAATTTCAAAGGATATAAAAAGAAAAACATCAAAAACTTCATCTCTCTTTGTAAACGTCTTCTTTTTTTCATGTCGTCTGCTCGTGTAAAGTTTTAATAGTGGTTATGTATCGCCGTCCAAAATAAAACCAAGACTATATACTGTTACAGTTATTTTACGTACAATTTCAAGAAACATGTATTATTTGTTTGTTAGAATATTTGTTTAATGAAATTTACACAGAAACGACTAAAAATTGAATATACCAACAGACTGATCGGTAACTACAGGTGATCCGGAAGTGATCCGGAACTGGCGCATCACCTGTACTTCCAAAATTTCGGTTTGGTTTGACGTAAGGTCAAAACAAACCGAAATTATTTACACAAAAAAAACCTAAATTTTTATAGGATGATGGGACGGACAATAGATACTATAATCCGTCCCGCAGGGAACGCCTTTTTTTTCATTCAATGGAATCCCCTATTTATTTCTAAGCCGATTGTTTTATAAATTGGACACAATAATAGGGTGCTTTTTTTTTCTTCTAAAATACTTTTACTTTTCGTCTTATGTCAAACAAAACTGAAATTATTTAAAATCCTAATTATTTGGAAGAAGATTTAAAAACATTTTTGTAGAAGGGGCACCTGTCCATTTAACAAAATGTTTCGGACTTTAGTTTTCGAGGTACGTACCTTTTTATGTCTCATCAAACAGCAGAACGACCAGAAACGTTAGATTTGACAGCATTGATACTTTTAGCAAAGTTGTAACTGATGTATAAGTCAACTGTTAAAACTTAAAAGGTTGTAACAGCCGATAATAGCGTGGTGTCGTAACTATCCGTTACTGTTTCGAACACGGATACGTCACTACTTCGAGCCTAGTTCATGACGTCACAGGGAAAGAGAGACTACTTTCTTTCCGCCTTTTACCAAGAGAAGGCGTGCTACGCCACAGACTTCGGACGCGGGTAGGGAGGGGGACGGGGGGGGGGGGGGGGGGTCACTGCCCCCACCCCCAACTCTGATCCTGGGCTGGACTGTGGGGGAGCCAGGGCATCAAGTTCAAAAGCAGTAGATATTATATATACAGGTGCGGCGGAGCAGGAAGGCTGGGGATTCCAATAATTCTGAATCAATGTTTTAAGTATTATTGGTAGTAGACCTAAATTTTAAAGAGCAGAGATGAATTTTACTTGTAGAATGCAGGAAATTGCATTTTAGGACATCTAGTTTTCAAACCTTTACGGGGGAGCATACCCGCAACGCCCCTAAAAACTTTACTTTGCGCCCTCAGCTCTGTCAGCCCCCCTCCCGACGCCCCCTTCAATGTCTGCTTGCTTCCGCCGTGTCCATATAATTCCCCAAATGTGATTTCCTTGGCACCTACCCCCTCCATTGCGTCCCTTATGTCTCACACCAGATCCCTCTACGTGGTTTCGCTAGGCGGGCTTTAACTTTGTAAATTACGAATGTCTGTAGGCCTGTGCCGTAATTAATTTATGTTGTGTAAGAAACTGTGCAGGCGGGCAGAGGACGGGGGGGGGGAGAGGGGGGTGTCTAGACTGGTCAGAAACGTTATGGGTCGTGTGATGCTCCCCTGGAAAATTCAATAAAAAAGAAAATGTTATTGGAACATAGGGGTTTCGACCCCCATTGGCCTATTTCTCGTTCCAGCCAGTGCACCACGACTGGTATATCAAAGACCGTGGTATGTGCTGTCCTGTCTGTGGGATAGTGCATATAAAGGCAAATCCTTTGCTTCTAATGGAAAAATATAGCTGGTTTCCTCTCTAAGACTAAGTCAAATTACCAAATGATTGACATCCAATAGCCGATGATTAATAAATCAATGTGCTCTAGTGGTGTCGTTAAACAAAACAAACTTAAAAAAAATAATGAATGAATGAATACAAACTTTTTAACTGACGGCAAGAGTGTTTATAACTGTCCAAATGTCCGTCTATAATCCGCCCCATACTCCTACAAAAATGTGTTTTGTAAACAATTTCAATTTTGTTTAACGTAAGAAAAACAAGAAAAAGTGTTTTGACCCCCCCAAAAAACAACAACAACAACAACAAAACATCCGATGATTAATTAGTTACTGTGTTCTAGTGGAAACTAAACATCCATTCATTCATTCATCCATTCATTCATTAAACAGCCCAGTCGTAAAGCGCTCGGCTGTTGCGCAGTCGGCCTAGGACATGGGGGTTCTAAGGAACGTTTTTTTGTGGGTTTTTTGCCGCTGCATTTTCGAGATTGCAGATTTAAAAATGAAATAACAAAATAATAAAATAATATTTATCCTTCGTCTGTGTATATCTGAACGTCTTTTTCACGACGTTGGCGTAGGCGTTGAAGGCGTACACAGAGACTGCGACGCCCAAGCCAATACACCCGACAACCAACGCCGTTATTCGTAGCGCCTTTGGTCCTTCTCCCGGGCATGGTGATGACGTGAATAATAAAAAGAGCGCCTGCTGTCGGGGAATAATTATGTGTTTATATTTGATGAGTCATGTGAAATAACTGCCAGTATCGGTTACCGTTTGTTTTGTTTAACGAATGAATGAATGAATGAATGAATGCATCGGTGAAACAAGTTACAGTTTGTTTTGTTTAACGGCTCCACTAGAGCACTTTTTTTTTTTTTTTCATCATCGGCTACTTGAATGTCAAACATTTGGTCATTTTAACATATAATAGTCTTGGAGAGGAAATTCGATACGGTTTTCCATTAGTAGCAGGGGATTTTTTTTATATATGCACCATCACACAGACAGGATAGCATATGCCACAGCCTTTGGTATACCAGTCGTTGTGCACTGGCTGGAACGAGAAATAGCTCAGTGAGCCCAAAGACGGGGATCGGTCCTAGGCCGACTGCGCAACAGGCGAGCGCTTTACGACTGGGCTGTTTAATGAATGAATGAATGAATGGATGGATGTTTAGTTTCCCTAGAACACAGTGACTAATTAATCTTCGGATATTAGATGTCAGACATTTGATGCTGGCATCCGTGAGTTTGTAATTAAGCCATTATGGTTGGTGATAGCACATGAGCGTCCTCAGGGAGGACCGGCCTCGGTGGCGTCGTGGTTATGCCATCGGTCTACAGGCTGGTAGGTACTGGGTTCGGATCCCAGTCGAGGCATGGGATTTTTTAATCCAGATACAGACTCCAAACCCTGAGTGAGTGCTCCGCAAGGCTCAGTGGGTAGGTGTAAACCACTTGCACCGACCAGTGATCCATAACTGGTTCAACAATGGCCTTGGTTTGTGCTATCCTGCCTGTGGGAAGCGCAAATAAAAGATCCCTTGCTGCTAATCGGAAAGAGTAGCCCATGTAGTGGCGACAGCGGGTTTCCTCTGTGTGGTCCTTAACCATATGTCTGACGCCATATAACTGTAAATAAAAATGTGTTGAATGCTTCGTTGGGGGCACAGGGGAGGGGGGGGGGGGGGCGAAAGATACACATTGACAACATTTGCAATCTTTTATTGTACTTCATGGAAACAGGAAATTTCATTTTGGAACATCAAGTTTTGAAAATTGCGATTGTAATTGTTAACGAATTATTATATATATTTTATTTCATCCAATAGTTTGGCTCAGGATTATAATGTTTATATATTCATCGTATACAGGTGCATAAATATGTTATACTTCAATAAAAATGCATTTAAAATGTATTACATTTATCATCATTTGTAATGATGAAGTTTACTTGTAGAATGCAGGAAAATTGTTTTTAGGACATGTAGTGGGTTTTTTTTAGTGGAAACATGCCCCTGGACCTCCAGTAAAAAAAATTGATTGCTAAATACGCGCACCCCACCCCGTGCCCGACCCTGCATATTATGCCTGATCCTACTCATAAGCGTACGATGCAGGGGAAACTGCCCCTCCCCCCTCCTTCCCAATGCTAAAGCAAAGCCTGAAATTCAGGCAAAAATTATACAGATATTCGGGGGATATGTGCTAATCTGAGATACTGGCGTATATATTCGGGAGGGGAGAACCTATATTGAGGGGGACAACCCAGACTATGTATGTATGTATGTATGTATGTATGTATGAATGTATCATTTTATAAAATTTAAACCCGACACCGTTAGAGCTACGCCAAACAGTGTTTATTAGAGGCCCAGTGTTTATTAGAGGTCCAGTGTTTATTAGAGGCCCAGTTTTTATTTAGAGGCCCAGTGTTTATTAGAGGTCCAGTGTTTTTATTCCAGATTAGGGTAAGTGTTTATTAGAGGTCCAGTGTTTATTAGAGGTCCAGTGTTTATTAGAGGTCCAGTGTTTATTAGAGGTCCAGTGTTTATTAGAGGTCCAGTGTTTATTAGAGGTCCAGTGTTTATTAGAGGTCCCAGTGTTTATTAGAGGTCCAGTGTAGCGTTTATTAGAGGTCCAGTGTCCAGTGTTTATTAGAGGTCCAGTGTTTATTAGAGGTCCAGTGTTTATTAGAGGTCCAGTGTTTATTAGAGGTCCAGTGTTTAGAGGTCCAGTTTATTAGAGGTCCAGTGTTTATTAGAGGCCCAGTTTATTAGAGGTTTTATTAGAGGTCCAGTGTTTATTAGAGGTCCAGTGTTTTATTAGAGGGTCCAGTGTTTATTAGTTTTATTAGAGGTCCAGTGTTTATTAGTTTATTAGAGGTCCAGTGTTTATTAGAGGCCCAGTGTTTATTAGAGGCCCAGTGTTTATTAGAGGTCCAGTTTATTAGAGGTTTTTATTAGAGGTCCAGTGTTTATTAGAGGCCCAGTGTTTATTAGAGGCCCAGTGTTTATTAGAGGTCCAGTGTTTATTAGAGGTCCAGTGTGTTTATTAGAGGTCCAGTGTTTATTAGAGGTCCAGTGTGTTTATTAGAGGCCCAGTTTATTAGTTTTATTAGAGGTCCAGTGTTTATTAGAGGTCCAGTGTTTATTAGAGGTCCAGTGTTTATTAGAGGTCCAGTGTTTATTAGAGGTCCAGTGTGTTTATTAGAGGTCCAGTGTTTATTAGAGGCCCAGTGTTTATTAGAGGTCCAGTGTTTATTAGAGGCCCAGTGTTTATTAGAGGTCCAGTGTTTATTAGAGGTCCAGTGTTTATTAGAGGTCCAGTGTTTATTAGAGGCCCAGTGTTTATTAGAGGCCAGTGTTTATTAGAGGTCCAGTGTTTATTAGAGGTCCAGTGTGTTTATTAGAGGTCCAGTGTTTATTAGAGGTCCAGTGTTTATTAGAGGTCCAGTGTTTATTAGAGGTTTATTAGAGGTCCAGTGTTTATTAGAGGTCCAGTGTTTATTAGAGGCCCAGTGTTTATTAGAGGTCCAGTGTTTATTAGAGGCCCAGTGTTTATTAGAGGTCCAGTGTTTATTAGAGGTCCAGTGTTTATTAGAGGTCCAGTGTTTATTAGAGGTCCAGTGTTTATTAGAGGTCCAGTGTGTTTATTAGAGGCCCAGTGTTTATTAGAGGTCCAGTGTTTATTAGAGGTCCAGTGTTTATTAGAGGCCCAGTGTTTATTAGAGGTCCATTAGAGGTCCAGTGTTTTATTAGAGGCCCAGTGTTTATTAGAGGTCCAGTGTTTATTAGAGGTCCAGTGTTTATTAGAGGTCCAGTGTTTATTAGAGGTCCAGTGTTTATTAGAGGCCCAGTGTTTATTAGAGGTCCAGTGTTTATTAGAGGTCCAGTGTTTATTAGAGGTCCAGTGTTTATTAGAGGCCCATTAGTTTATTAGAGGTCCAGTGTTTATTAGAGGTCCAGTGTTTATTAGAGGTCCAGTGTTTATTAGAGGTCCAGTGTTTATTAGAGGTCCAGTGTTTATTAGAGGCCCATTAGAGGTCCAGTGTTTATTAGAGGTCCAGTGTTTATTAGAGGCCCAGTGTTTTTATTAGAGGCCCAGTGTTATTAGAGGTCCAGTGTTTATTAGAGGTCCAGAGGTCCAGTGTTTATTAGAGGTTGTTTATTAGAGGCCAGTGTTTATTAGAGGTCCAGTGTTTATTAGTTTATTAGAGGTCCAGTGTTTATTAGAGGTCCAGTGTTTATTAGAGGTCCAGTGTTTATTAGAGGTCCAGGTTTATTAGAGGTCCAGTGTTTATTAGAGGCCCAGTGTTTTTATTAGAGGTCCAGTGTTTATTAGAGGCCCAGTGTTTATTAGAGGTCCAGTGTTTATTAGAGGCCCAGTGTTTATTAGAGGTCCAGTGTGTTTATTAGAGGTCCAGTGTTTATTAGAGGTCCAGTGTTTATTAGAGGTCCAGTGTTTATTAGAGGTCCAGTGTTTATTAGAGGTCCAGTGTTTATTAGAGGTCCAGTGTGTTTATTAGAGGTCCAGTGTTTATTAGAGGTCCAGTGTTTATTAGAGGTCCAGTGTTTATTAGAGGTCCAGTGTTTATTAGTTTATTAGAGGTCCAGCGTTTATTAGAGTTTATTAGAGGTCCAGTGTTTATTAGAGGTCCAGTGAGGCCCAGTGTTTATTAGAGGTCCCAGTGTTTATTAGAGGTTTTATTAGAGGTCCAGTGTTTATTAGAGGTCCAGTGTTTATTAGAGGCCCAGTGTTTATTAGAGGCCCAGTGTTTATTAGAGGTCCAGTGTTTATTAGAGGCCCAGCGTTTATTAGAGGTCCAGTGTGTTTATTAGAGGCCCAGTGTTTATTAGAGGCCAGTGTTTATTAGAGGCCCAGTGTTTATTAGAGGTCCAGTGTTTATTAGAGGCCCAGTGTTTATTAGAGGTCCAGTGTTTATTAGAGGCCCAGTGTTTATTAGAGGTCCAGTGTTTATTAGAGGCCCAGTGTTTATTAGAGGTCCAGTGTTTATTAGAGGCCCAGCGTTTATTAGAGGTCCAGCGTTTATTAGAGGTCCAGTGTTTATTAGAGGTCCAGTGTTTATTAGAGGTCCAGTGTTTATTAGAGGTCCAGTGTTTATTAGAGGTCCAGTGTTTATTAGAGGTCCAGTGTTTATTAGAGGTCCAGTGTTTATTAGAGGTCCAGTGTTTATTAGAGGTCCAGCGTTTATTAGAGGTCCAGTGTTTATTAGAGGTCCAGTGTTTATTAGAGGCCCAGTGTTTATTAGAGGTCCAGTGTTTATTAGAGGTCCAGTGTTTATTAGAGGTCCAGTGTTTATTAGAGGTTTATTAGAGGTCCAGTGTTTATTAGAGGTCCAGCATTAGAGGTCCAGTTTATTAGAGGTCCAGTGTTTATTAGAGGTCCAGTGTTTATTAGAGGCCCAGTGTTTATTAGAGGTCCAGTGTTTATTAGAGGTTTATTAGTGTGTTTATTAGAGGTCCAGTGTTTATTAGAGGTCCAGTGTTTATTAGAGGTCCAGTGTTTATTAGAGGTCCAGTGTTTATTAGAGGCCCAGTGTTTATTAGAGGCCCAGTGTTTATTAGAGGCCCAGTGTTTATTAGAGGCCCAGTGTTTATTAGAGGCCAGTGTTTATTAGAGGTGTGTTTATTAGAGGTCCCCAGTGTTTATTAGAGGTCCAGTGTTTATTAGAGGCCCAGTGTTTATTAGAGGCCCAGCGTTTATTAGAGGTCCAGTGTTTATTAGAGGTCCAGTGTTTATTAGAGGTCCAGTGTTTATTAGAGGTCCAGTGTTTATTAGAGGTGTTTATTAGAGGTCCAGTGTTTATTAGAGGTCCAGTGTTTATTAGAGGCCCAGTGTGTTTATTAGAGGTCCAGTGTTTATTAGAGGTCCAGTGTTTATTAGAGGTCCAGTGTTTATTAGAGGTCCAGTGTTTATTAGAGGTCCAGTGTTTATTAGAGGCCCAGTGTTTATTAGAGGTCCAGTGTTTATTAGAGGCCCAGTGTTTATTAGAGGTCCAGTGTGTTTATTAGAGGCCCAAGTGTTTATTAGAGGTCCAGTGTTTATTAGAGGTCCAGTGTTTATTAGAGGTCCAGTGTTTATTAGAGGTCCAGTGTTTATTAGAGGTCCAGTGTTTATTAGAGGTCCAGTGTTTATTAGAGGCCCAGCGTTTATTAGAGGCCCAGTGTTTATTAGAGGTCCAGTGTTTATTAGAGGCCCAGAGGTCCAGTTTTATTAGAGGCCCAGTGTTTATTAGAGGTCCAGTGTTTTATTAGAGGTCCAGTGTTTATTAGAGGCCCAGTGTTTATTAGAGGCCCATTAGAGGTCCAGTGTTTATTAGAGGTCCAGTGTTTATTAGAGGTCCAGTGTTTATTAGAGGTTGTTTATTAGAGGCCCAGTGTTTATTAGAGGTCCAGTGTTTTATTTTAGAGGTCCAGTGTTTATTAGAGGTCCAGTGTTTATTAGAGGTCCAGTGTTTATTAGAGGTCCAGTTTATTAGAGGTCCAGTGTTTATTAGAGGTCCAGTGTTTATTAGAGGTCCAGTGTTTATTAGAGGTCCAGTGTGTTTATTAGAGGCCCAGTGTTTATTAGAGGCCCAGTGTTTATTAGAGGTCCAGTGTTTATTAGAGGTCCAGTGTTTATTAGAGGCCCAGTGTTTATTAGAGGCCCAGTGTTTATTAGAGGCCCAGTGTGTTTATTAGAGGTCCAGTGTTTATTAGAGGCCCAGTGTTTATTAGAGGTCCAGTGTTTATTAGAGGTCCAGTGTTTATTAGAGGTCCAGTGTTTATTAGAGGTTGTTTATTAGAGGTCCGGTGTTTATTAGAGGTCCAGTGTTTATTAGAGGTCCAGTGTTTATTAGAGGTCCAGTGTTTATTAGAGGTCCAGTGTTTATTAGAGGTCCAGTGTTTATTAGAGGTCCAGTGTTTATTAGAGGTTTATTAGAGGCCCAGTGTTTATTAGAGGTCCAGTGTTTATTAGAGGTCCAGTGTTTATTAGAGGTCCAGTGTTTATTAGAGGTCCAGTGTTTATTAGAGGTCCAGTGTTTATTAGAGGTCCAGTGTTTATTAGAGGCCCAGCGTTTATTAGAGGTCCAGTGTTTATTAGAGGCCCAGTGTTTATTAGAGGCCCAGTGTTTATTAGAGGTCCAGTGTTTATTAGAGGCCCAGTGTTTATTAGAGGTCCAGTGTTTATTAGAGGTCCAGTGTTTATTAGAGGTCCAGTGTTTATTAGAGGTTTATTAGAGGTCCAGTGTTTATTAGAGGTCCAGTGTTTATTAGAGGTCCAGTGTTTATTAGAGGTCCAGTGTTTATTAGAGGTCCAGTGTTTATTAGAGGTCCAGTGTTTATTAGAGGTCCAGTGTTTATTAGAGGTCCAGTGTTTATTAGAGGCCCAGTGTTTATTAGAGGCCCAGTGTTTATTAGAGGTCCAGTGTTTATTAGAGGTCCAGTGTTTATTAGAGGTCCAGCGTTTATTAGAGGTCCAGTGTTTATTAGAGGTCCAGTGTTTATTAGAGGTCCAGTGTTTATTAGAGGTCCAGTGTGTTTATTAGAGGTCCAGTTTATTAGAGGCCCAGTGTTTATTAGAGGTCCAGTGTTTATTAGAGGTCCAGTGTTTTATTAGAGGTTTATTAGAGGTCCAGTGTTTATTAGAGGTCCAGTGTTTATTAGAGGCCCGTTGTTTATTAGAGGCCCAGTGTTTATTAGAGGTCCAGTGTTTATTAGAGGTCCAGTGTTTATTAGAGGTCCAGTGTTTATTAGAGGTCCAGTGTTTATTAGAGGTCCAGTGTTTATTAGAGGTCCAGTGTTTATTAGAGGCCCAGTGTTTATTAGAGGTCCAGTGTTTATTAGAGGTCCAGTGTTTATTAGAGGTCCAGTGTTTATTAGAGGTCCAGTGTTTATTAGTGTTTATTAGAGGTCCAGTTTATTGTTATTAGAGGCCCAGTGTTTATTAGAGGCCCAGTGTTTATTAGAGGTCCAGGTTTATTAGAGGTCCAGTGTTTATTAGAGGCCCAGTGTTTATTAGAGGCCCAGTGTTTATTAGAGGTCCAGTGTTTATTAGAGGTCAGTGTTTATTAGAGGCCCAGTGTTTATTAGAGGCCCAGTGTTTATTAGAGGTCCAGTGTTTATTAGAGGCCCAGCGTTTATTAGAGGCCCAGTGTTTATTAGAGGCCCAGTGTTTATTAGAGGCCCAGTGTTTATTAGAGGCCCAGTGTTTATTAGAGGTCCAGTGTTTATTAGAGGCCCGTTGTTTATTAGAGGCCCAGTGTTTATTAGAGGCCCAGCGTTTATTAGAGGCCCAGTGTTTATTAGAGGTCCAGTGTTTATTAGAGGTCCAGTGTTTATTAGAGGCCCAGTGTTTATTAGAGGCCCAGTGTTTATTAGAGGCCAGTGTTTATTAGAGGCCCAGTGTTTATTAGAGGTCCAGTGTTTTATTAGTGTTTATTAGAGGCCAGTTCGAGGCCCAGTGTTTATTAGAGGTCCAGTGTTTATTAGAGGCCCAGTGTTTATTTATTAGAGGTCCAGTGTTTATTAGGGCCCAGTGGTAAGACCGTGGTATGTACTATCCTGTCTGTGTGATGGTGCATATAAAAGATCCCTTGCTGCTAATCGAAAAGAGTAGCCCATGTAGTGGCGACAGCGGGTTTCCTCTCTTAATATCTGTATGTGGTCCTAAACCATATGTCCGACGCCAAATAACCGTAAATAAAATGTGCCGAGTGCGTCGTTAAATGAAATATTTCCTTCCTTCCTTACTGGAGGTCCGGCGCTTATTAGAGGAAATACGGTAGATAAATGGTATTTTGTAGATTCTTGCATTTTCCTTTAATTCGGGCAAAAGCCAGCATGCCCCCCCCCCCCGTACAAAAATGGGAGCCCGTACGCCTATGATCCTACCTGTACTTATTACGTGTCAGCCATGCGTTCTGCCCGAAAATTATTTGACCAAAAGTGCCCCAGCCTGATGATAAATGGACTTGGATTTATGACAGATGAACGTCAGTTATAGTTTATTTTGTTTAACGACACCACTAGAGCACATTAATTATTAATCATCAGCTATTGGATATCTAACATTTTGTAATTCTGACACGTAGTCAGTCATCAGAGGAAACCCGCTATATTTTGTTTATATGCACTTTCCCATAGAGAGGACTGCCACATACCACGGACTTTAACCAATTGTGGTGCACAGGCTGGAACAAGACCCCCCCCCCCCCCCCCCGCAAAAATAAATAAATGGATCCACCGAGGTGGTTCGATCCTGCGAGACAAGAACCTCAAGCGAGCACTCAGTCGACTGAGTTAAGTCCCGACCACACGAGGCGCGTCGAATGTAATCCATAAATGACTTCATTAAGTTGACAATCATGTATCTAAAAGTTCATCACCGATAACAGGGGCGAGGCGTAGCCCAGTGGTACAGCGCTCGCTTGATGTGCGCTCGGTTTGGGATCGATCCCCGTCAGTGGGCCCATTGCGCTATTTTTCGTTCCAGCCAGTGCATCACGACTGGTACATCAAAGGCCGTGGTATGTGCTATCCTCTCTATGGGATGGAGCATATAAAAGATCCCTTGCTGCTAATCGAAAAGAGTAGCCCATGAAGTGGTCACAGCAAGTTTCCTCTCTCAATATCTGTGTGGTCCTTAACCATATGTCCAACGCCATATAACCGTAAATAAATGCATTGAGTGCTTCGTTAAATAAAAAACATTTCCTTCCTTCTACCGATAACACGACGAACCATCCCACAGACTATACACGATGGGACGTTCAAGTTCAAGTTCAAGTTCAAGTTGTTTATTGCTTTAAGTTTTTACAACTTATCAGCATAATACAATATATACAACAAAATAATAAATATATACAGGATATATACAGGATTATGGTTGATAGTGATTTAGTAACAAATAATTTAAAATAAATAAATAAATTAAGGTTCTATTGACTTATATTATTTAATACATACAAGTCATTATTAAGTATAGGCCTACTTAGAGATACATGTATTGTTTGTTTAATATACATGTTAGTGGTGTAGGAAGGTGCCAAAAAGGGGAGGGGGACACTTTTCTAGTTACACATTTTACACTATTATAAAACAAATATAAAGCAAAATATCTGAAAAGAGGGGGGCGGGGCACATGCCCCCTTGCCCCTCTCCCCGCTTCCTACGCCAGTGCTGATGTAAACGATTAGTACTATATTAAATAAATAGAAGTAATGTTAATATTAACCAATTTTCTCCAATAGCTGATCTCTAACGGCATTTGCACTAAATAAATATTTTTCGAGATTATTAATATCTTTAGTACTGTCAGACGCTAATAGCTGGGTAAGTTTGAAAACGCTTGGACGTCTATGGTAATATTTAAAAATAAATTCCATTCTTAAATTATTATATCGTGAACATTGGATGATAAAATAATACTCGTCTTCTATTTTATTTTTGTCACATAGTATAAATTTTCTCTGTGATCTTCAATATTTCTATACCTGCCAAATTCTGTATTTAATTATGTGTACATATTCTGATTTTAGTTATTTCTTTTAAATGAGGAACGTCCAATGGTTCTCTAACAAGATCTTGTAATTTGAAAATAAGTGTTTACATAGATTTCCCTTTGGAGATTTCATTATTCTACTGTAATATTGTTACTTGAATATATCATTTATTCTTTCTCTAATTACATTGTAAACATTGTTATCAACATGTGATACGTTCCATATATAATTTAAACCTAGTTCGTTGTCTCTGTGACTTCGGCAATCTCATTTCCTTAAGGACGTTATTTATTTCATATTCAAAGTATTTGACTGTGACCTAGATTGTAAACAGGATCTAAAAGGAATCGCAGAAATGTGCGTCTGAGAAGAATAAAACAACGCTGACAGTTTTGGTAGTGTCCAGTTCAATGGATGGTTGGCTTTGGCATTTTCGTAATCACCATGGAGCAGTCAATTAAATATATTTAAATCGACCACCCTCACGTTGGATTTCGCTATGTGACACCATAAATCTCAAACAGTGTTATCTATAATGGGTGTGTATGAAACCGTGTGTCGAATCCAGTTTCCATTTGGGGAGTTTGTTCTCTCCCCCCCCCCCCCCCCCCCACACACACATTATCCCTCTTCTGCACACGTTCTGAAAATGCTATCCCTGACGCCAGTGCTATTACTATTAGTTCTGGATAATTGTTTGTACTACATCGCCCTCCTTAACAAATTTCCTTAGTAAAATCCCCCACTTTCTCCCTCTCCCTCGCTTTCTCTGAAAATGCTTTCCCTGACGCCAATGCTCCCAATATTAAGTCTGGATAATGTCATTAATTTCAGCGGCAATGCTTTGAACTTCTTCGTCCTCTTTAACATATTTTCTCAGTTGCAGCCTTCTTTCAAGAAGTCCGACGTACAACACGACAGCACAAAAGCTCAAACCCGCGACCATCACGAAACTATATCGGAAACATCCGAGTCCCAAGCAGTCTTTTACTCCCGGTGTTCTGATCCGATCTTCGTAAATAGCGCCAAATATCTTTTGGAGAATCAGACCCCCGAATGCCGTCCCCAGCATCATGAATCCCCAGTTCCGACCGAAATATTTCACCCCAAAGAACTCGCTGGTCATTGTAGGAGTTAGACACCATGTGGCGCCGTTCGGCATACCCACAAATAGCACAGAAACCAACAAGACGCTGTAGTAATTTCCAAAAAAGATGCACAGAGTCAAACTAACTGTTTGAAAAATCATCGCGATTAAGGCAACAGCAGGTCGAGGCACCCGGTGGACTATGGAATCGGAGAGATATCCAATGACGAATTTAGACACCGTTCCCGCAGCGAAGTTTAATGTCGTGAATAACGTGCTGGCGCCCTCCATACGAAACGATTTGAGGTATGTCGTAATATTGTTCTGGAACATCAGCTGTAGACTGGAACAGATAATGAAAGCCCACATCAAGAACTGATAATCAATAGACTTCAGCAGCTTGAAACCAGTCATTTCCTCAACCGGTTCTGGATTAGGATTGATTTCTTTGACCTTTTCAGATGATTCCAAGATCCCATCGCTATTTACAGCAAAACGCGATTCCTCTGGGTCATCGTATTCGTATTGAGACAGAAAGAGTATTCCAAGAAGATTTGCGGTTGCAAACAGCAGCGCCATCATGAGGTAAAATCCACGCAAGTTTTGTTTTTGCTCGTCGTCGTGCACGTGACCATTCGTAAATAGCGTTCCATAAACCAGCGCTACCAGCGTCGGCCCGCAACTGAACGAGGCATCAAGAATCCCGATCACCTTCCCGCGGTGTTTGGGACTGAAGTTCGAGATGTTAGTCATCATACTGGCCATGTAGGTGAAGATGGCGCCAAAACCTATAAATATTAACACGTTAAAATGGCGCCACAATATTAGATGAATAACATATAAGTCCCTATTATTAGATTGTGTCATGACGTAAAATATTGCGCCAAACCTATAAACAGCAATGATGTCCGTTCACAGGACTAGAGTACCCGTGCAAGGAAGAGCACTCTCATTTAATTATACTTTTTTACGTCATTTTGCCATATGCCTGTTACATTATAAGGTTATGAGACATGAAGTAAAACAAAAGTTGAATGCAATATATATTAAAGGCATAATTTTGCATCAATGTTCAGCGCTGGAATTAAGATGCCTAGTGTTATTTTACTTTATTCCTTAGTCTCGTTGTCATCAAGCGTGGGTTTGACCCTCGAGTACTCGAGTCCAATATTTTGTGTGTGTCTGTGTGTCCCTGTTGTGAGTCTTGTCTGTGCGTGTGTGTGTGTGTGTGTGTGTGTTTATGTGTGACTGTGCGTCTCTCTCTCTCTCTCTCTCTCTCTCTCTCTCTCTCTCTCTCTCTCTCTGTGTGTGTGTGTGTGTGTGTGTGTGTGTGATGTTTCTTGGGGGAGGATATATGTGTGTGTGTATGCGTGTGGCGGGGGAGGGGTTTCTTCTCAGCTTACCCATAACAAAGAAATATATATCCTGCAGCCAAGCGCTGTCACTGTAGAACGCTTTTTGGTACGTAGTGCTGTACAGCATGAATGATCCCAGTGACGTCAGAATTAGCGCGGTCAAGGACGTCCAGCGAGCTCCAAGACGTTCCACCATGAACCCAGCGGGAAAGCCCAAGGAGATCCCGAAATTACCCATGGATGCGAGCAGTTCAACTGAAAACAAAAAATAAAAAAAGGAATATCAGAGCGTTCTATAATTCAAACCACAATGTTCATGACGACTTTCAATTTTAATGAAAATAGTTTTACATTCATGAGTTATGGTTACTGTGTAAATTTTAAATCAATCAGATCTTTCATTCTAGTGGTGTCGTTAAACAAAACAAACTTCTTTTTTTCTCTTTTTTTTGTGTGTTGTAATTAGTCCGGCAGAACCATAGATTAACCTGGGAATGTTTGTATATAATATTATTTTTCGATTGATTTGAGTAATCCTGATCTGCCTGAAATTCAATATGGCGTCCAAGATGGCTACTATTTCATGTCTTTGGCTACAACCCAGGGCCCCGTTCCACAAAGCGATCTTAGCCCTAAGATCACCTTAAGTGCATAGCTACCTTATGCATCAAGGTGATCTTAGTGCTAAGATCGCTTCGTGGAACGCGGCCCTGGATGATAAGTTCGGGGTCTAGTCATGAATTTTGGGGGTCATGGAGCGTCGATCGGTGGGAGACGGGGGGGGGGGGGGTGGGGCGTTCCCCTCACTTTTCAACGCCGGAAGACAATCTATATAAATGTCCCTCCCCCACGTTTTCGTTTAGCAAAAACAACACCACCACCACCACCACCAACAACAATAACAGCAACAAAAAAGAAAAAAAAAGAAGAAAAAAAAAGGAAGAAAAAAACACGCAAAAAAACACCCCAAAAACAAACCCAACCTAAGTTAGTTACTGTATTAATTATTTATTTAAAATGGCAAGTAGTCATCCCTTTTATTATAGTTTTGTACGAACGTCATTGTTGACGTAATCCGATGTAAGAAACACACACAAATACTAACACGTCCCTCCCTACCCCCACCCCCCCTCCCCACTTTTAAAGCTGGATTGACGCCCATGCATGGAATCCATTTTTACCATTTGCTAGATTGGTCTGGAATTATTTTATAGGAATTCAATATGGCCACCAGTATCCCTGAAACTTATACTTTGAATATAGCTTGCTTCACAGTAAACCTAGGATGATACTAATACTACTTTTGTGTCTGTTCATAGGTGTTTAGGTTAAGAAATCCAGTTTTAATCATTTGCTAGATTGGTTTGGAATTTCATTATATAAATTCCAATATGGCCACCAATATTCCCTAAAAATCTATATTTTAAATATAGCTTGCTTCACAATAAACCTAACATGATGCTTTATATAAATAAATAAATAAATAAATAAATAAATAAATAAAATGTTGTGCTTAAAATAAGTGAGCAGGTAGATAGGTAAGTAAGTAAATAAATAAAAATCCGAGAGAGCATCTTTAAAATAAAATGATAAAATGAAGTTATATATTTACTTTCCGTCTGTGTATAACTGAACGTCTTCTTCAAGGCGATGGCATAGGCGTTGAAGGCGTACACGGAGCCTGCGACGCCCATGCCTATACACCCGACAACCAGCGCCGTTATTCGCAGCGCTAGGTAGGTCCTCCCGGCCATAATAACTATCTGAATAATTAAAACAATGCCTGCCGTCACGGGAGCAGTGACCTGGATACCGGTACATTCGATATGTCACATGATGGTATATTTATTAAATCGAGAGCGCGTTAGTAATCTGATACGTACTTTGATCTGCTATCATCGGAAATAACTACTATACCGGCCTGTATGTAGCCCGAGAACGCTGCGGGTCAAGAGCTGGACGGACGTTTGGACGGTCAGGGTCGTACCCAGATCAAAATCCTGGGGGGGGGGGGGGGGGACAACGTTTTTATAAACAAACGAAACACTATACAAATTAAACCCTAAGGTGTGTATGCTATTTTCTGGAGAAGAGATTCTCAGGGGGGCAACTGCCCTCCTCCCCACCCCACCCCACCCCCCGGAGGGTACGACCCTGACGGTTATGATCGTTCTCTCAGCCAGAGAAAACTCTATATATAGCGAAAATTCGGAATTGCTGCCTACCACCGGGTAGGCAAAGATTCCCACTCAGAACTTTGTAATCTTGGTTAAATATCTCAAACAGGCTACACATTTACGTTCTCAACTCTTTTGAATGTCCACCCTCCACATACCGGCCTCGGTGGTGTCGTGGTTAGGCCACAGGTCTACAGGCTGGTAGGTACTGGGTTCGGATCCCAGTCGAGACATGGGATTTTTAATCCAGATACCGACTCCAAACCCCGAGTGAGTGCTCCGCAAGGCTCAATGGGTAGGTGTAAACCACTTGCACCGACCAGTGATCCATAACTGGTTCAACAGAGGCCATGGTTTGTGCTATCCTGCCTGTGGGAAGCGCAAATGAAAGATCCCTTGCTGCCTGTCGTAAAAGAGTAGCCTATATGGCGACAGCGGGTTTCCTCTAAAAAAACCAGTGTCAAAATGACGATATGTTTGACGTCCAATAGCCGATGATAAGATAAAAAATCAATGTGCTCTAGTGGCGTCGTTAAATAAAACAAACTTTTATCCTCCACATACACAATGTCTCATGTATATGTTTTTGTTTATGTATCATTGTATATGTTAAGCCAATGAGCCGCAAGGGTTAAAGCAAATAAACTATACTATTCTTAGTATATGCTATACTTTATTAATACAACAATAATCATATGTACCATTACACTGATAATTTTCGAGTTCACTGATAACAAATATACCGTCCTCGGTGGCGTCGTGGTAGGCCATCGGTCTACAGGCTGGTAGGTACTGGGTTCGGATCCCAGTCGAGGCATGGGATTTTTAATCCAGATACCGACTTCAAACCCTGAGTGAGTGCTCCGCAAGGCTCAATGGGTAGGTGTAAACCCCTTGCACCGACCAGTGGTCCATAACTGGTTCAACAAAGGCCATGGTTTGTGCTATCCTGCCTGTGGGAAGCGCAAATGAAAGATCTCTTGCTGCTAATCGGAAGAGTAGCCCATGTAGTGGCGACAGCGGGTTTCCTCTCAAAATCTGTGTGGTCCTTAAGCATATGTCTGACGCCATATAACCGTAAATAAAATGTGTTGAGTGCGTCGTTAAATAAAACATTTCTTTCTTTCTTTCTTGATAACAAATATTTGACATATTAATCACTAATACACACACTACAGAAAGAACCCTATATCTACGTATTTATCCGGAGCATTATTAAAAAGGGATGCTGTCGGGTTTCTTCCTGTAGTGTGTGTATTTGTGGTTAATATGTGAAGTATTTGTTATCGGCGAACTCAACAATGATCAAAGTACACTACAGGAAGAAACCCGCCAGTACCTAAGTATTTAACGTCAAACATAGGGTTATTGTTGTATTAGAGTAGCAACTAGTGCTGGGGAGAAACTTCAAATCCAGGCAAAAACTATAGAGATATTAGGGCAAAATGTACTAACCGTAGGCCTTTTTACAATGTATTTTCATAATTTACCCCCAAAATTAGTTGTAGGCCTAATTCATGTAAAAATAATTTGTTTACAACCCTATATACTATAAAGCCGTTCGACAGTAATATTAATATGAAAAAAAAGATGTTATTCGGATTCGGACATTTTCGTTTAATTTAGGCAAAAACTAGCCTGTCCTCCCTCTCCCCCCCCCCCCCACCCCACCCTACAAAAATGGGTTCCCGTACGCATATGGGGGCACCAACACCACTTTTTGTCCCAATTCTTGCCTTTTTGTCCCCTTTGATAAGACTAGTCAAAAACGAAAGCATGTCATTATGAGAGTGCAGTCTGTGACAGACTTTCAGTTTCGAAACCGGTGGTAACCGATCAACTTCCAATACTTCCCGTTTTCGTACAGTTCACACATCATCGCCTATGTCAAAAACTAGGATCTGTCTCTTTAATTAATATGATCTGGTGCCGTCACTCAGTGGCGGATCCAGACAATCATTTTTTTTTTCGGGGGGGGGGGGGGGGTAATGAATTGAGGCGAAATGCCAAGGGAACTTAGGTGGAGCTTTGGAGGGTATTGTAAACAAATGAAAATCAAAATGTTCATAAAATTTTAACTGTCGCAAAATTTAGGGGGCGGGGGGCGGGGCGGGCCCCTGTCCCCCTAGATCCGCCTCTGTCATTAAATAAAGCAAACAAACTGTGGCGTAGTGGTTATAGACTATCTGACTTAAGGCTTGCAGGAAACGGGTTCATATCCCAGTACCGGCTTCCTCATTCGGCAGGACAGCTAATTTGATATATATATATACTCCGCATCACTATTGTAGACCGGCCTCGGTGGCGTCGTGGCAGGCCAACGGTCTACAGGCTGGTAGGTACTGGGTTCGGATCCCAGTCGAGGCATGGAATTTTTAATCCAGATACCGACTCCAAACCCTGAGTGAGTGCTCCGCAAGGCTCAGTGGGTAGGTGTAAACCACTTGCACCGACCAGTGATCCATAACTGGTTCAACAAAGGCCATGGTTTGTGCTATCCTGCCTGTGGGAAGTGCAAATAAAAGATCCCTTGCTGCCTGTCGTAAAAGAGTAGCCTATGTGGCGACAGCGGGTTTCTTCTAAACAAATCTGTGTGGTCCTTAACCATATGTCTGACGCCATATAACCGTAAATAAAATGTGTTGAGTGCGTCGTTAAATAAAACACTTCTTTCTTTCTTTCACTATTGTAGGGTCACTTATATTGTTAGTACTACACGTCTTAACGATGCCCCTCCAACACACTAATTATGAAAGAAGGAATGTATGGCCTTCGTGGATTAGGCCCAGAGTCAGGTTTCCTAAGCATTTGGATTTCAATATGAGTAATGGTACTTCCTGTTATAGGCCACAACAAAATGGCAAAGGTACCTACTATCACCCCAGCAAATGGGTTGTCTCAACGCACCCATGACTGAAATTCTGTATGTTGTGTCCGTGCAATGCGTTCTCACCATGGATATAAATGTGTGAATGATTGCCGTCCACATATTCACGCACATTTCAGTTGAAAATGCGTCGTGTTTTTGCTTTGCTTAAAGCGGCATTATCCGGAATATTTTTATTATTTAAAGGGACACGCCCTAGTTGTTAACCATTACGCCGTTGTTTTTCGCTATTAAACCCATTTTTTCACAAATAAAATTGCACTTTACTTACCGTTTATTATTTAGAATATACATTTCCATTCACCTGAAGTGTTTTTTGGTAATCCTGGTAATCCTGGTGTTTGTAATACCACAAAATGCATTTTTCGTATTTCATAAAATGCCACGGGCCTCTGAGAAAAAACCGTTTAGCAAAGGTCTAATCTATTTTTAGAGGGGATATTCCCATTTCAATGTCACAGACGTTGGTATACCACGTGACCGTTATCATTTTGGTTCGGTTTGTTTTCTCGTACACGGTTCGCGCAATCAACATCCGATTTGTTGTCGTTTGCTTGTTGTTCATTTTTGAGATTTTTCTTCACAGTTCGTGAACATTTTCATTAACAATAAAGTTCAGACAAGTAAGTATCTCAATACAAAACGTTACAAACCCTTGAAACCAATAATTTTGCTAAGTCTTACGATATCTGGAGAGGGGATACAACCAGGACAGAACAGTTGGAACATGTCCAGGAGAGGTGAAAGGAACGCACCCCAAGTCTGTGCGCACTCTGTGAAATTTGTCGTGACGTAGGCATTGTTGTGCTTCGAGCGACATCTAACGGTGACATCAGAATACTAACTTTCAAAATTATTTCAAGCAATTGGGACATGGGAATTCCCATGGTATTTATCCATATAAAACCTGCTTTTTCACTCCATTTGATAAAAACGTGATCTAAGTGTGTTACAGGTTTGTAGATTAACCAAATTATAATTTATTTTCGCTGGATGGAACTAGGGCGTGCGGCTTTAAGCATATAGAACAGAAAATCCAATTGATTATTAAATCAATATGCTTTATCTTTGATGCCGTTACACAATCCCCCCCCCCCCCTTTAACTTTACCCTTTCCAAACGAAATAATATTTATTTGAATTTGTCGATTTTAACACGTAAAATTAAGAAGTGAAAACGTTCATTGTCTACTTTAGTATATTTTATTTTACAAATATATACATGATTAATGTGTTACTAGTATACAAACTAAACTTTGAAAGTTCTACTAACACTTTATAAAATATCAATTCTGAAATAGGAAGGTACGACTGTCGATAATACGTTGTCAAGATCAAACCGGGTTTAACTAAAGACTCTAGTACCGTATCCTCAACCGAACGTTCTTCGTAAAGCGCAAGATTTCTCTTTTAATGTTTTGAGACGAACCCAACAATTTGAAATCGGCAAACGCACGTGTTAACTGAAACTGACAACAGGCTGTCGTTTGTGCTTTGCCGAGCTATGGCGGCACAGGCGACGAATCAAGCGTATACGTTTCACGATATCCGTTCATAGCTAACACACACGACTTTTTTAAAAGTGCATTTCAGCTTGTATTTCACATTTGTACATGTTATAATATGTTAACCAGAGAATGTAACTTTAATGCTGGCCCTAGTCTGTCCTTGTGCATAGGAAACGGATCCAGTCATTTGAAGTCGTTGCCTCATCCACCCAATCACACTCTGACTGACATTAAAGTGTCTCGCGACTTCTCGTTGACTGTGTTCAACCTGTATCCGACCTACATCATTGCCCTTCTCAACATTAGTCAAAACACGACGTATTTTACCATTTTGTTGTGGCCTATAACCGGAAGTACCATTACTCATATTGAAATCCAAATACTACTTAGGAAACCTCACTCTGGGCCTAATCCACGAAGGCCATACATTCCTTCTTTCATAATTAGTGTGTTGGAGGGGCATCGTTAAGACGTGTAGTACTAACAATATAAGTGACCCTACAATAGTGACCTTACTCTGGGCATAGTCCACGAAGGCCATACATTCCTTCTTTCATAATTAGTTTGTCCCAGACGTGTTAAATGGGGGAAAGGTCTGGGTTCATTGCTGGCCATGGCATTCGATAGAAGGAAATGTTTTATTTAACGATGCACTCAACACATTTTATTTACGGGCTACTCGTTTCGATTAGCAGCAAGGGATCTTTTATATGCACCATCCCACAGACAGGATAACACATACCACGGCCTTTGATATATCAGTCGTGGTGCACTGGCTGGAGCGAGAAATAGCCTAATGGGCCCACCGACGGGGATCGATCCTAGACCGACCGCGCATCAAGCGAACGCTTTACCACTGGACTACGTCCCGCCCTCTGGCATTCGATAGATGTTGTGCTGCTGCAGGTAAGCATTGACGATTCGTGCGCGGTGAGCACGGGCATTGTCGTCCTGAAAAATAAAACGTCGACCCACACGCCTAGCAAACGGGACGACAAAGGGAGTCAGTATGTTGTCCCGGTAGTACTGCCCAGTGACCCTTCCTTACACAATATGGGGGGGGGGGGGGGGGGGGTTCTGTCAGTCATAGTGATACCACCCCCACACCATAACCGATCCATCGCCAAATATGTCATGAAATCGCATTGTGACGTTGGCGTGCCGTTCATTTCGTCGTCTCCAGACCCGAACACACCTGTCAAGGAAGTCCAAAGTGAATAGGGACTCATCTGAAAACATGACAGGTGACCACCGACGAATACCCCAGTTCTGACGCTGCCTACACCATTCACGTCTGTGGGCAATGTGACGATTTGTCAAGGTCTGGGGCGGATCTGGGGGGGGGGGGGGGGGGGGAAGGGGGGTCCAAGATGTCCGCCCCCCCCCCCCCCCCCCCCCCTCAAATTTGAGAAGTGCCTCTTTTATTTAGGATTTTTAGGTTTTTTTACAAATTTATTTATTCTGTCAATGTATGGAACACTGTAGGATACGTCTGCCAGCGTCCCTGTTGTAGCACTATTATATTATGGTCCATGTGAACCGTGTGTAATTTTTCAATAGTGCCTTTTCATAATGTTATGGTGCCCTTTTTCTCTTGGACCCCCCCCCCCCCACATCAGAAAAGTTGGATCCGCCCCAGACTGTGTGTGTGTGATCAGTCTGGTGTGTGTGTGTGTGTGTGTGTGATCTGTCTGGGTTGTGTGTGCGTGTGTGTGTGTGTGTGTGGTCTGTGTGTGTGTTTGTGGTCTGTGGAGGGGGTGGGGGAGCGGATTTGTGCCTGAATTTAAGGGTTTTACTAAATCGCCCCATGCGTCATATTGTTTGTGGTTGTCAGAAAACACATTGGAGTATTTGGCGTACCTAGGCTACTATTATGTCCCCCCACCATGATCCTCGGGTGGGGGGATTTTTTTTCAGATGTGGGACAAAACGTATGTATTTAGAATTAAAGCATAGCCATGGTCAGGGATATGCAGGCATGGCGAAAGTAAGTGAACATTTCGGGAGGGGGCTCACTGATTTCGATTTTGTACAGGGGTTCGGGGACACGAGCCCCCGGAACTATTGAAAACTAGATGTTCTTCACTGAGCAGGACAAAATTTCAGAATGTATTACTTATACAATTATTATTATTATTATTATTATTATTATTATTATTATTATTATTGTTTTGTTTTGTTTGTCAATAGCTATAATGTTCACCTACGGCTATTTCAAGTCTGCCTAAAACAGTTATAAACCCGCAAGTCTTATGAGAAACACAAACTTATCTCTTTACAAGAAGGACATTATGCTGCGAATAGTGGGGTCTAGACTGGTTAGTGAAGTTTATTCGGCGTTCCCTGTTATACACCCTCGGAAAATATGTTTTAAAAAGCAAACAACCTAAAACCACATCACCTTCGTGGTGTTGGTGTGTGTGTGTGTGTGTGTGTGTTTGGGGGTGGAGGTCGACTTATTAAGGCCACTTCAAAATTCGAAGGGTGTGCGCACCTCCAGCACCCTCTTGCTGAATGGTTGAAGGTGACAGACGCCACCCATCTTCCCTGATTCTTACGGGTCTGTTATTATTATGATGTACCTTAGGTGAACAGTCCCCCAAAACTCGTTTTCAAGAAGAGTTTTGTATTATCCACTCGAGGTGGGGGTGTCATCACTCACCATGTGACTCATGTAGCTGCATTTAAGGTACAACCCTCCGCTCCCCTCCCCCCAGAATAATTATAGTACAAGACACCACAAATTACCACAACGGATTGAGAATCGGGTGCGGGTCATAGATATTTTAGAAGCAGGGAACGAATTTTGTAGGGGAGAGAAATTGTATCCCGTACGTGGGGTGTTAGCCCGTGTGTTGCTGATGTGCTATTGATAACAGACGACCACTGAGCGACACGTGAGCTGTCACCAGAGGTACGCAATACAGTGTGTGTTGTAGAAAGTGTGTATCATTGTATCCCGTACATGTTGTGTTGGCCCGAGTGTTGCTGATGTGCCATTGATAACAGCCGAGCACTGAGCGACACGTGAGCTGTCACCAGAGGTACGCAATACAGTGTGTGTTGTAGAAAGTGTGTATCATTGTATCCCGTACATGTTGTGTTGGCCCGAGTGTTGCTGATGTGCCATTGATAACAGCCGAGCACTGAGCGACACGTGAGCTGTCACCAGAGGTACGCAATACAGTGTGTGTTGTAGAAAGTGTGTATCATAGTATCCCGTACACGTTGTGTTGGCCCGAGTGTTGCTGATGTGCCATTGATAACAGACGAGCACTGGGCGACACGTGAGCTGTCACCGGAGGTACGCAATACAGTGTGTGTTGTAGAAAGTGTGTATCATTGTATCCCGTACATGTTGTGTTGGCCCGAGTGTTGCTGATGTGCCATTGATAACAGACGAGCACTGAGCGACACTTGAGCTGTCACCAGAGGTACGCAATACAGTGTGTGTTGTAGAAAGTGTGTATCATTGTATCCCCTACATGTTGTGTTGGCCCGAGTGTTGCTGATGTGCCATTGATAACAGAGGAGCAGTGAGCGACACGTGAGCTATCACCAGAGGTACGCAATACAGTGTGTTGTAGAAAGTGTGTATCACTGTATCCCGTACATGTTGTGTTGGCCCGAGTGTTGCTGATGTGCCATTGATAACAGACGAGCACTGAGCGACACTTGAGCTGTCACCAGAGGTACGCAATACAGTGTGTGTTATAGAAAGTGTGTATCATTGTATCCCGTACATGTTGTGTTGGCCCGAGTGTTGCTGATGTGCCATTGATAACAGACGAGCACTGAGCGACACGTGAGCTGTCACCAGAGGTACGCAATACAGTGTGCGTTGTAGAAATTGTGTATCATTGTATCCCGTACATGTTGTGTTGGCCTGAGTGTTGCTGATGTGCCATTGATAACAGACGAGCACTGAGCGACACTTGAGCTGTCACCAGAGGTACGCAATACAGTGTGTGTTGTAGAAAGTGTGTATCATTGTATCCCGTACATGTTGTGTTGGCCCGAGTGTTGCTGATGTGCCATTGATAACAGTCGAGAACTGAGCGACACGTGAGCTGTCACCAGAGGTACGCAATACAGTGTGTGTTGTAGAAATTGTGTATCATTGTATCCCGTACATGTTGTGTTGGCCCGAGTGTTGCTGATGTGCCATTGATAACAGACGAGCACTGAGCGACACTTGAGCTGTCACCAGAGGTACGCAATACAGTGTGCGTTGTAGAAAGTGTGTATCATTGTATCCCGTACATGTTGTGTTGGCCCGAGTGTTGCTGATGTGCCATTGATAACAGACGAGCACTGAGCGACACGTGAGCTATCACCAGAGGTACGCAATACAGTGTGTGTTGTAGAAAGTGTGTATCACTGTATCCCGTACATGTTGTGTTGGCCCGAGTGTTTCTGATGTGCCATTGATAACAGACGAGCACTGAGCGACACGCGAGCTGTCACCAGAGGTACGCAATACAGTGTGTGTTGTAGAAAGTGTGTATCATTGTATCCCGTACATGTTGTGTTGGCCCGAGTGTTGCTGATCTGCCATTGATAACAGACGAGCACTGAGCGACACTTGAGCTGTCACCAGAGGTACGCAATACAGTGTGTGTTGTAGAAAGTGTGTATCATTGTATCCCGTACATGTTGTGTTGGCCCGAGTGTTGCTGATGTGCCATTGATAACAGACGAGCACTGAGCGACACGCGAGCTGTCACCAGAGGTACGCAATACAGTGTGTGTTGTAGAAAGTGTGTATCATTGTATCCCGTACATGTTGTGTTGGCCCGAGTGTTGCTGATGTGCCATTGATAACAGACGAGCACTGAGCGACACGCGAGCTGTCACCAGAGGTACGCAATACAGTGTGTGTTGTAGAAAGTGTGTATCATTGTATCCCGTACATGTTGTGTTGGCCCGAGTGTTGCTGATGTGCCATTGATAACAGACGAGCACTGAGCGACACGTGAGCTGTCACCAGAGGTACGCAATACAGTGTGTGTTATAGAAAGTGTGTATCATTGTATCCCGTACATGTTGTGTTGGCCCGAGTGTTGCTGATGTGCCATTGATAACAGACGAGCACTGAGCGACACGTGAGCTGTCACCAGAGGTACGCAATACAGTGTGTGTTGTAGAAAGTGTGTATCATTGTATCCCGTACATGTTGTGTTGGCCCGAGTGTTGCTGATCTGCCATTGATAACAGACGAGCACTGAGCGACACTTGAGCTGTCACCAGAGGTACGCAATACAGTGTGTGTTGTAGAAAGTGTGTATCATTGTATCCCGTACATGTTGTGTTGGCCCGAGTGTTGCTGATGTGCCATTGATAACAGACGAGCACTGAGCGACACGCGAGCTGTCACCAGAGGTACGCAATACAGTGTGTGTTGTAGAAAGTGTGTATCATTGTATCCCGTACATGTTGTGTTGGCCCGAGTGTTGCTGATGTGCCATTGATAACAGACGAGCACTGAGCGACACGCGAGCTGTCACCAGAGGTACGCAATACAGTGTGTGTTGTAGAAAGTGTGTATCATTGTATCCCGTACATGTTGTGTTGGCCCGAGTGTTGCTGATGTGCCATTGATAACAGACGAGCACTGAGCGACACTTGAGCTGTCACCAGAGGTACGCAATACAGTGTGTGTTATAGAAAGTGTGTATCATTGTATCCCGTACATGTTGTGTTGGCCAGAGTGTTGCTGATGTGCCATTGATAACAGACGAGCACTGAGCGACACGTGAGCTGTCACCAGAGGTACGCAATACAGTGTGTGTTGTAGAAATTGTGTATCATTGTATCCCGTACATGTTGTGTTGGCCCGAGTGTTGCTGATCTGCCATTGATAACAGACGAGCACTGAGCGACACTTGAGCTGTCACACGCAATACAGTGTGTGTTATAGAAAGTGTGTATCACCCGAGTTGTGTTGGCCAGACTGATGTGCAATACAGTGTGAGCGACACGCGAGCTGTGAGGTACGAAACAGTGTGTTGTAGAAATTGTGTATCATTGTATCCCCTACATGTTGTGTTGGCCCGAGTGTTGCTGATGTGCCATTGATAACAGAGGAGCAGTGAGCGACACGTGAGCTATCACCAGAGGTACGCAATACAGTGTGTTGTAGAAAGTGTGTATCACTGTATCCCGTACATGTTGTGTTGGCCCGAGTGTTGCTGATGTGCCATTGATAACAGACGAGCACTGAGCGACACGCGAGCTGTCACCAGAGGTACGCAATACAGTGTGTGTTGTAGAAAGTGTGTATCATTGTATCCCGTACATGTTGTGTTGGCCCGAGTGTTGCTGATGTGCCATTGATAACAGACGAGCACTGAGCGACACTTGAGCTGTCACCAGAGGTACGCAATACAGTGTGTGTTGTAGAAAGTGTGTATCATTGTATCCCGTACATGTTGTGTTGGCCCGAGTGTTGCTGATGTGCCATTGATAACAGACGAGCACTGAGCGACACTTGAGCTGTCACCAGAGGTACGCAATACAGTGTGTGTTATAGAAAGTGTGTATCATTGTATCCCGTACATGTTGTGTTGGCCAGAGTGTTGCTGATGTGCCATTGATGTGAGGGACACGCGAGCTGTCACTAGAGGTACGCAATACAGTGTGTGTTGTAGAAAGTGTGTATCATTGTATCCCGTACATGTTGTGTTGGCCAGAGTGTTGCTGATGTGCCATTGATAACAGACGAGCACTGAGCGACACGCGAGCTGTCACCAGAGGTACGCAATACAGTGTGTGTTGTAGAAAGTGTGTATCATTGTATCCCGTACATGTTGTGTTGGCCCGAGTGTTGCTGATGTGCCATTGATAACAGAGACGAGCACTGAGCGACACGTGAGCTGTCACCAGAGGTACGCAATACAGTGTGTGTTGTAGAAAGTGTGTATCATTGTATCCCGTACATGTTGTGTTGGCCAGAGTGTTGCTGATGTGCCATTGATAACAGACGAGCACTGAGCGACACGCGAGCTGTCACCAGAGGTACGCAATACAGTGTGTTGTAGAAAGTGTGTATCATTGTATCCCGTACATGTTGTGTTGGCCCGAGTGTTGCTGATCTGCCATTGATAACAGACGAGCACTGAGCGACACTTGAGCTGTCACCAGAGGTACGCAATACAGTGTGTGTTGTAGAAAGTGTGTATCATTGTATCCCGTACATGTTGTGTTGGCCCGAGTGTTGCTGATGTGCCATTGATAACAGACGAGCACTGAGCGACACTTGAGCTGTCACCAGAGGTACGCAATACAGTGTGTGTTGTAGAAAGTGTGTATCATTGTATCCCGTACATGTTGTGTTGGCCCGAGTGTTGCTGATGTGCCATTGATAACAGACGAGCACTGAGCGACACGCGAGCTGTCACCAGAGGTACGCAATACAGTGTGTGTTGTAGAAAGTGTGTATCATTGTATCCCGTACATGTTGTGTTGGCCCGAGTGTTGCTGATGTGCCATTGATAACAGACGAGCACTGAGCGACACGTGAGCTGTCACCAGAGGTACGCAATACAGTGTGTTTTGTAGAAAGTGTGTATCATTGTATCCCGTACATGTTGTGTTGGCCCGAGTGTTGCTGATGTGCCATTGATAACAGACGAGCACTGAGCGACACTTGAGCTGTCACCAGAGGTACGCAATACAGTGTGTGTTGTAGAAAGTGTGTATCATTGTATCCCGTACATGTTGTGTTGGCCCGAGTGTTGCTGATGTGCCATTGATAACAGACGAGCACTGAGCGACACTTGAGCTGTCACCAGAGGTACGCAATACAGTGTGTGTTGTAGAAATTGTGTATCATTGTATCCCGTACATGTTGTGTTGGCCCGAGTGTTGCTGATGTGCCATTGATAACAGACGAGCAGTGAGCGACACGTGAGCTGTCACCAGAGGTACGCAATACAGTGTGTGTTGTAGAAAGTGTGTATCATTGTATCCCGTACATGTTGTGTTGGCCCGAGTGTTGCTGATGTGCCATTGATAACAGACGAGCACTGAGCGACACGCGAGCTGTCACCAGAGGTACGCAATACAGTGTGTGTTGTAGAAAGTGTGTATCATTGTATCCCGTACATGTTGTGTTGGCCCGAGTGTTGCTGATCAGCCATTGATAACAGACGAGCACTGAGCGACACGCGAGCTGTCACCAGAGGTACGCAATA
>NC_054713.1:11025265-11128355 GCF_016097555.1 Gigantopelta aegis | reverse complement strand
AGACGAGCACTGAGCGACACGTGAGCTGTCACCAGAGGTACGCAATACAGTGTGTGTTGTAGAAATTGTGTATCATTGTATCCCGTACATGTTGTGTTGGCCCGAGTGTTGCTGATGTGCCATTGATAACAGACGAGCACTGAGCGACACGTGAGCTGTCACCAGAGGTACGCAATACAGTGTGTGTTGTAGAAAGTGTGTATCATTGTATCCCGTACATGTTGTGTTGGCCCGAGTGTTGCTGATGTGCCATTGATAACAGACGAGCAGTGAGCGACACTTGAGCTGTCACCAGAGGTACGCAATACAGTGTGTGTTGTAGAAAGTGTGTATCATTGTATCCCGTTCATGTTGTGTTCGCCCGAGTGTTGCTGATGTGCCATTGATAACAGACGAGCACTGAGCGACACGTGAGCTGTCACCAGAGGTACGCAATACAGTGTGTGTTGTAGAAATTGTGTATCATTGTATCCCGTACATGTTGTGTTGGCCCGAGTGTTGCTGATGTGCCATTGATAACAGACGAGCACTGAGCGACACGTGAGCTGTTACCAGAGGTACGCAATACAGTGTGTGTTGTACGAAGTGTAACTGTATCCCATATCCGTGGTGTTAGGTCGGGTGTCCTCTAGCGCTAGCCATAACTTAACGGCGCTAGAGGCCACTCGAGCTGACACTACGGGTACGTAATACAGTGCGTGCTTTATAAAATGTGTACAATTTGACTACTACTAATAAAATTATACCTTCTTTAATGTTTTCCGTATGTTGCATTTCTCGTGTCTTGCACTATAATTCCATTTAAAATATAATTTTTTGAAGTAAATTTCGACGGTTCACCAAAAGTAAATAAGATCGGAATATATATTTAAAAAAATTAAATAACAAAATCCTACCTGATGCCAAGTTTGATAAGAAGAAAACCTATTGTCCAGTTTGACAAATGCAATACAAGTTTAGCGCTACATTTTGAAATTCCGATCCAGACCAGTACTCATTGTTCATGACGTCATATTTATGCAAACGTCGATTCGGTCGTTAGGTCTCTACACAGATGTCATCTGCCTTTGAAACCCATGTTAAATTGCTCAACTTCAAACGAACATTGCCAATAGAACGGGTTCTTGTTGGCAGTAACAACATACACCATTGCGAACATACATTATACAAGCATTTATTTTCAGTCCAAAATTGAGAACATTTCTGTCTCAGTTGTTTGCTTTATGACCGTATCTGGCTGTAGTACCCGTGCTTCGTTAACCGATTCACTCCGGTTGTCTCTTGCGCTATACACCAATGTCCCAAAAGGTCGATGCTTAATATCACAAAATGACATGGGCAAAATACAGCCAGAAGGCGTACCATTAAGCATACATATTGTTTTAATTCTTCACCATTTCCTAGAAGTGAATATGTGAACGATAACATGTGTCACAATTAGGAACTATAATGAACCGTGATCAGTGAACTCTAACCTGGAAGTGATCTGTGTAGAGCGAGAGAGAGAGAGAGAGAGCCGAAAAAAAAAGAAAAAAAAACCCCCTGTTACATTGTGTTTTATCGTCCTACAAGCAGTTTAATTTTAGATTGTTTCACCGGTCAACTTATTATTATTATTATTATTATTATTATTATTAATATTTAAACTTATCTTTATTTTATGGGCTATAGCAAAGAGATCAAGTGAATTGAATTGGCTGTAATTGTCAAGAGCGGACCAATAAAAATGTTTCTGACAATCAAGTAAACTGAAGCGGTATATGAAATTGTTGGGATTTTTTGTGTGTGTGTGTTACTTTACATAGTTACTCGGATAGTTGATACGTTTTGTTTTCCTTCCAAATGTCATAAACTTGTGGCAGACATGTGTAATTTCGCTACGGTGGGTGAAAACCCGAATATGTAAGATAGAACGAATGTTTCTTTCTCTGTAAGGCTACATTTCATGTTTTATATTTATTAAAAATAATGTTTTATCTATTTTATATCTTATGTTCAATGGTTTTACAGAAACAGAAAGAGGAGAGTTCGGAAAGTAAACGACTCGGTCATTAAAATGATTGTGCTCCATTCATCACCTGTTGTCCTATTGATTCAGAATTTTTAAAAAAGAAGACATAATACATATAGGTACAACTTTCAAGGCATGAAGTGCATTGCGCCCGAGCAATTAAGGGGTTTCCTGAGGAATACTAACCCGGGCAATTTTGAAATTTAGATGGCCTGAATTGTGATTTCCTGGCACCCTAATAATATAATTAGTCATTTTAAAACAATAAGTTTTCACTTTTTTGTTCTTTTCTAATATATAATAAATAATGTCCATTGGCTGCCGGATAGATGGGGTCTTATATAATAGGCGTACGGGCTGCCATGTGTGTGTGTGTGTGTGTGTGTGTGTGTGTGTGTGTGTGTGTGTGTCTGGGGCGGATGGGGGGGGTCCAAGGTGTCCGGACCCTCCCCACTCAAATTTGAGAAGTGCCCCTTTTATTTAGGATTTTTAGGTTTTTACAAATTTATTTATTCTGTCAATGTATAGAACACTGTAGAATACGTCTGCCAGCGTCCCTGTTGTAGCACTATTATATTATGGTCCATGTGAACCGTGTGTAATTTTTCAATAGTGCCTTTTCATAATGTTATGGTGCCCTTTTTGTCTTGGACTCCCCCTCATCAGAAAAGCTGGATCCGCCCCAGAAGGTAGACACAACCCGGGGCCGTCAAAAATGAAGATGGGCTGCATGAAGACGATTTCTAATCGTCTGACCCGTAACTTGGACACTAGTAGCCTGATGAAGGTTTGCAACAATTTGATTTGCCGTTTGAACTCGATTTCTTAGAGCCTGGTTACGAATGAATTGATCCTGTACTTCTGTCGTTGCCCCGTGACGACCAGAACGGGGTCAGTCGTCAACATTTTGGGTTTGTTGGTACCTGTTCCATAATCTGCTAATCACTGACTTCGAAACATTGAAGGTGTTGGCCACTTCACGCTGACTTCTGCCCGTTTGTAGCATGCCAATAGCCCGTAGACGCTCATCGCGTTGTATACGCCGCATCGCAAATTCAAACCATAATTTAAATGACTAAAAACAAAACAATAACAATTGTATGATCAACAGAATGAAAAAGATTGACAGAAATAATGTTCCACAGTGATTAATCGACCTTCCTTGAAATGGTCAAAATCGAGAATGACACCCCACGCACGTGTACGGGGCAACTGCGTGAAGCACGTGCAAACTATGCAATGTGTTTCGGTGTGTTGATAAACAGACCCAAACGTTCTTTACTAGGGTGTTAGTGGTCAAAAGGTATGTTCAGTCTAATAGTTGATATTAACAATATTTCAGGTTCCCCTACTTTTTTTATGTGTATGTATGTATGTATGTATGTATGTATGTATGTGTGTGTGTAAGTATGTATGTATAGATGTATGAATATCTATATATATATTGTGTGTATGTCGAGGTTAACTGTTACATACATAGATATTAACGCACTGGCGCAGGGGATAATTAAATCCTTTCTGGCCTCACAAATTGTCCCATGCCATTGCTGGGATTTGAACCTATGGCACCGAGTCGCCCGCAAATTTACATACTAACCACGATGCGTTCTGAGCTATCCAAACATCCATATAAAAGGGATGCTGTTTAATTCAACCACATGCATGGGGCCTACAGTCTACGCGGTCGATCCCGCTTACGTGCATGACACAGTGGGCAGACCTGGCAATGGATAGTATGTATTGATGTATGAATATCTATATATAGTGTATGTATGTCGAGGTTGACTGTTACATACATAGATATTAACGCACTGGCGCAGGGGATAATTAAATCCTTTCTGGCCTCGTAAATTGTCCCATGCTGTTGCTGGGACTCTAACCTATGGCAACGAGTCGCCCGCAAATTTGCCAACCACTATTTTCAACCACTTTCCATGTTGTAATGTTTTGGGGGTTTTAAAGAGAGAGAAAAAAGAGGATTAATTTGTTTTGTAATATACTGGTAGATGTATTTTATTGCTAATGATAAACATTTTAAATAAAACAAACGTGTGTGTGCGTGTATGTGTGTATGATTGTGTGTGTGTGTGTGTGTGTGGGGGGGGGGGGGGGGGTAGAAGAATACAAAACAATATTACCGCACAAAGATATGTAGGCCTACATGAATTTGCTAGTGCTCTAGGCTATCGTGTAGAAATGTTTTGTAGGATTAGGAATACGAGGCATTCGTATATTAATCATGGTTTTTATTGAGAAAATGTGACTGCCTTTTGTTATCAACTTTTTGCTTGATATATTTTGTAATATTTGAAATACTACTGTCAACATTTTAACTGGTAATGCTATTAAGTTCATTAGTGGAGTTGATAATAAATATTAATAAGATGCAATGAATCCTCCCTGTGCAAATGTGACCGGAAGTTTATGCAAAGGTCAACGCATGGCCGTCAGTTAAAATAATGTCGCATGTTTTGCGACTGAAAAAGTGTTTTAACCTGTTATCAAGATTTCGTAGACCAATGACAGTCAGTGCATTTGATGTATGTGATACCAAGGTGCTTTCTTCATGCGCTTGCTGTGACATTTTGCGGTTGGCTGCAGGTAAATTAAATAAAGGGAGTTTGCTGCAATTTTTAAAGCCGCACACCCTAGTTCCATCCAGCGAAAATAAATTATAATTTGGTTAATCTACAAACCTGTAACACACTTAGATCACGTTTTTATCAAATGGAGTGAAAAAGCAGGTTTTGGAAAAATATCCGTCCGGTCCCCCCTCCCCTAACCCCAACCCTAACCCCAACCCTAACCCTAACTAAAAATAATAATGGAGGGGACCGGGCGGATATTATACCCTGAAAATGTTCACGAACTGTGAAGAAAAATCTCACAAATGAACAACAACAAATCGGATGTTCATTGCGCGAACCGTGCACGAGAAAACAAACAGAACCAAAATGATAACGGTCACGTGGTATACCAACGTCTGTGACATTGAAATGGAAATATCCCGTCTAAAAATAGATTAGACCTTGTCTGCTCAACGTTTTTTTCTCAAATGTGCGTCCGTTTTTCAGAAATACGAAAAATGCATTTTGTGGTATTACAAACACCAGGATTACCAAAAAACACTTCAGGTGAATGGAAATGTATATATTCTAAATAATAAACGGTAAGTAAAGTGCAATTTTATTTGTGAAAAAATGGGTTTAATAGCGAAAAACAACGCCGTAATGGTTAACAACTAGCCGTAACTAGGGTGTGTCCCTTTAAGATCATGGATCATTGGATGTTATTGGCTAACCGAGACCGGTCTGACTGTTTACCCCAAGACACCCCAAAACACCACCAAGATACCCCAAGACTCCATAAATATTTCAAAAAGTTAATTAAAATGTAATATTTTATAAAATATTTAGTGGAAAATGAAGTAAAAGAATGAATTTTAAGCCTTAATGACAGCTGATTGCTAAGGGAGATAATCGACTATTTACCCCAAGACACCACCTATTTACCTCAAGACACACACGATACCCCCAAAAACATACACGATAACCCATATACCCCCAGGCATTAAAATTTATATAATGTTTTTATTTATAAAAGAGGTACACATTTTCTTGCTGTTGTTGGTTTATACACACACAGAGATATATATTCTCGGAACCTGCGTGATGTCACACGGCCTAGTTACCGATCATCCGGGTCTTTGGGGGTGAAGCAAAGCCTTAGTGATTACTGTTTTACATAGAATAAAGTTATCATATTAACTTTTTGCATGCCTTGCATGTTGTCATTTATTTTCTGTAGCTAACATTTAGTTGCAGCATGTCTTATGAGTATTATAGCAGCTTGGGTTGTCATATAAGAGAAACAAACAACGGGAATATGAATTAGTACAGTCCATATTTATTACCAACATGTTTCCGTATAGCTTATTTTGTCATGGGAACCTGACTAGAGGCAGGTTGGGCAGAACAATTTTTGTTGATGCAATTTTCAGGTAATATTAATTATAAATTTTAACAACTTTGAAATGATAAGATAATTATTAATATTATAATAATTATGATGTGGGCTACAGAATATATAATTTGTATGTATAATAATAAAATTTATATGCATGATTCAAGATAATTATTTTTATGATTTAACATAATTATTTTATTTCCAAATAGAATGTAATAAAAATTTAAACAATTGAAAAGTTGTTACTTTACAACTTTAAATTACAGTATTATTATTGTCATTCTTATTATATACTAGTAGATGTATTGGCAACAGTGAAAATGTTCCAATGAATACATTCTTTTATTCTTTAAAAAAAAAACCCAGTTTCTTGAAATAATGAAATGATTTGGTTTTACAGATTGTGAAATTATTTCATGATGTTGGCCTTCTTTACTGGTTGAATGCAGGCGAAAAGAAAATACCAATAATAAAATATAGCCAACCTCAGACCTTGTCATCTAAGGGGAGTTATATCTCTCTCTAGCTACCCATCACTCCCCTGAGTTTAGTTCAAGGAGAATAATACATAGCTCCCTTTGGCATGTGAATATTAATATTTTAAATTGCTCCCCCCCCCCATAATCTAAGTTAGGGTAGCAATTAATAACTCCCATACCATTTTCATGTCACAGTCTACAACCTACTAAAACATAGTGTTACCTCATCGAATAAACATATAACTGTTTTAATAATAGGGTTTAACATGGTATATTTATTAATAAAACACAAAAACTTACCTGAGTAAATAATGATTAACACACACAGATATATATAAGGAAAATGTATGAATGAGATGGTTAAATGCCATATTATTCTCCATGTGAAACTGTTTTTAGAAAGGAAAACAATTATCAAAATTCAAATATGGCGATGACCATTCATTTTATTGCAGATAATTGCTGAAGCAGATTGTGTGCACACGCACGCCAACATGCACACAAACACACACATATAATCCGAAGAACTGCAGAATACCATAAAACGACATGTAGATGCAAAAAGGCAAGTCCTTTAACTTGAACAGAAGCAAAATCTACAAATGTGCCACAACCACCAAATTACATTGATTCATAACAGAGTAAATTAAAAAAACCCAGAAACCTATACATGTATGTATGTATATATATATATATATATATGTGTATGTATGTATGTGTGTGTGTGTATAGATATGTGTGTGTGTGTGTATATATATATATATATATATATATATATATATATTATACACATGTATGCGTATGTATGTATGTATCCGAGATACAAGTATACCTTTATTGTTTAATACATTATACATTTGGGCTAATAGGCCAAATGTATTATCTGGAGTGGGGTAGGGGGCAACATATTGAGTAGTAGGGACAATCTTGGTTGGGGGAGAAGCCATATTTATATATAAAGTAGTAGAAAACCTATATTTACATACTGCAGGCCTGCTACAGACACATTTGCACACACACAAAAAAAAAAGTTTAAAAAAACAACTTTTATAATAAATTATTATTATTGTGAGTGTGTGTGTAATTTAACTGCACATACTTTTTATTTTAAAAATAAAAATAAATAAATAGATGTAGTAGCCGAAGATGACAAAATAAATACAAGTATAGAGAATGTCTTGATTGAACTAAAATTAGATTAAATGAAAAATGAAGACCACACAAATTTGATGATAAAAAGAGTATACTCTTTATTCAAGAACTGGATGCATCCGGGTTTTTTCTTCTTTTTTTCATGAAAGTATATGGAATTGTGTATTTTATTTACAGTATAATGTGGAAATGTTATCAATGCACATGCTTTAACCATTTTGGTTGCTATTAACGTCGCTTATTGTTGACAAGCAACAACATTAAACTCAACGTAGTCGCATTCTGTGTGGGGAAGCCATGGCATTGCATCAGGTTTGTCACATTTTGGTGCCTCTACCCAGAAGCGGCATCAGGCCTCTTTTTTGAAAAAAATTTAAAACGATATTTTTTTAACATCAAGTTGTGGTTTATGCAGCCAACTGCACAACATGTTTTAGGCATCTTGGCCGTTAACTGATGTAAATGATAGACTGAAATTGACTAAATTCACTATCAAACCATACGTAACCAAGGAGAAGCTTCACCGCGTCATGTGATAAACAATGGCGGATAGGGCTGAAGTACCCGTATGTTCGGTTTTGAGAATACAGACACACAGGTTGGGGTAAATAGTTAATTATCTCCCTTAGCAATTGGCCGTCATTAAGGCTTAAAATTAATTCTTTTACTTCATTTTTCACTAAATATTTAATAAAATAGTATATTTAATTCATTAAAAAAAATATTTATAGAGTCTTGGGGTATCTTGGTGGTGTCTTGTGGTGTTTTGGGGTAAATAGTCTGACCCAACAGAGACTTTCTAATGATTGTAATTAGATATCAAATATATTTTTCTGCATACAATATTAGTGGCTATATATTACACATGTTTCTTATTGTTCTAATATTTGTACTAGGTTAAATTTCATTTTAAGACAAAATCCAGTTTGGGCTTCTTACAAAATTTAAGACGACCAGAAACACTTTGGATATACAGACACTGATATTCTAAACAAGAAAATATATTTAGTATGTAAGTTTAATCAAAGAAGTATTTTATTAGTCAGAAACATCTTACAATACAGCAAACTCAGGAATGTCCCTTTAACATAAAACCATTTTGAAGGACTATCCTTAACACTGTCATCACAGAAACCCCCCCCCCCCCCCCCCCCAACGAACAGCGCTGATGACCATATAGTTAAGTTATATAATAAAGAATCATTAATACTCCAGGTTTATGTTTGAGGGTACCTGTGATTGTAGCCAGAGTACTCTGACTGTAAGAGAGCTAGACGGATATTTGGACATAAACATGCTCTCATTACAGTCAGAGACCAAGCTATGTATTTTTTTGGCAATTGCCGATAACCAAAAAGTTGTCAAAGATTTCCGATCTAATACCACAACAATCCTATGTTTGACGTCAAATACATTTACATCGACCATTTTCGAGTTACTTGATTAAAAAAAAATCAGATATTAATCACTAATACACACATTACAGAAAGAAACCCGACAGCACCCACATTCAGCTAAGCTTCGGCAAACTCTGGACAGCAGAATTCTAAGTTCGCCGACCTATATCGTGACGTTGCGTTACATGATCGTCCACTCAGCCATATTTTTTTTTTTTTGTGTGTAACGACACCACTAGAGCACACTGATTCATTAATCATCGGCTATTGGATGTCAAATATTTGGTAATTTTATCATAGTGTTAGAGAGAAAATCCGCTACATTTTATCATTAGTAGCAAGTGATCTAGCAAGCACATACCACGACCTTTGATATACCACTGGGCTGTGGACAATCACCAAAGCGACAGAGAGTGGTACACACACACACACACACACACATCACACACACACACATCACACACACACACACATACACACACCATCACACACACACACACACACACACACACACCATCACACACACACCATCACACACACACACACCATCACACACAAACACCATCACACGCACACCACACACACACACATATACACACACCATCACACAGACACCACACACAGACACACACGCACAGACACGCACACACACAACACACACAACACATACACACAACACACACCATACACACACACACAACACACATACAACACACACACACATACAGCACACACAACACACACACACAACACACATACACACACAACACCATCGCACGCACACCACACCATCACACACACACCACACACACCACACAGACAAGACACACATATACACACCACACACACACACCACACAGACACACACACACACACACACACACACACACACACACACACACACCATACACCACATACACACACACACACACACACACACACACACACACACACACACACACACACACAACACACACACATACAACACACACAACACACACACACACACACACACATACAACACACACACACACACACACACACACACACACACACAGAAACAATATTACATTCACATTTTCTCAAGGTCAAAAAAGTATTTCATCTACGAGTCGTATGCCTGCTTGGCATGTGTACCACTCTGGCATATCAAAGGCCGTGGTATGTGTGCTATCCTGTCCGTCGGTGGACCCATTGGGCTATTTCTCATTCCAGCCAGTGCACCACGACTGGTAATCAAAGGCTGTGGTATGTACTACCCTGTCTGTGGGATGGTGCATATAAAAGAACCCTTGCTGCTAATCGAACAGAGTAGCCTATGCAGTGTTTACAGCGATTTTCCTCTCAATATCTGTGCGTCGTTAAATAAAACATTTCTTTCTTTTTGGTATTATTTACGAGTTCGCCTCTATGATGACCATCATGGCTACAACTAATACCTTTCTTTTAATTTTCAGCTGGAAAACAATTGCATGTTGTTGCAAGATCATATTCCAGTGAATCTACGAGTCTAAAACGACAGTTTATTCCCTCTCATAAAAGAAAATGGAAAAAGAAGAAATCGCAAAACACTGAAGAAATAAAATCAACTCTTATTCAAGGTAATTTACTATTGGAGCTGGTTTTGATAATTGAAATGAAACATTACTTAGATTTTATTGTTTAGATTATCTGTTTACATCCAAATTGTTTCTGGTCATCCTGGTGTTTCTAATACCATGAAATGCATTTTTTTCATATTTTCACACACGCACGAATAAGTAATGGTTACGGAGCAGAGCTCTAGTCTATTTTTCAAGGACATTTCCCAGTTTCAGTGTCACACAGACTCATCTTTCACTCTACTGTAACTTTATCAAATGTGTTTTGTAGATGAACCAAAATTACTTTACATTATTGCGGATTGAAACTAGGATCTGTGACTTTATTGACCTATTAACCAACCTCGGTGGCATCGTGGTAGGCCATTGGTCTACAGGCTGGTAGGTACTGGGTTCAGATCCCAGTCGAGGCATGGGATTTTTAATCCAGATACCGACTTCAAACCCTGAGTGAGTGCTCCGCAAGGCTCAATGGGTAGGTGTAAACCACTTGCACCGACCAGTGATCCATAACTGGTTCAACAAAGGCCATGGTTTGTGCTATCCTGTCTGTGGGAAGCGCAAATAAAAGATCCCTTGCTGCTAATCGGAAAGAGTAGCCCATGTAGTGGCGACAGCGGGTTTCCTCTCAAAATCTGTGTGGTCCTTAACCATATGTCTGACGCCATATAACCGTAAATAAAATGTGTTGAGTGCATTGTTAAATAAAACATTTCTTTCTTTCTTTCTTTATTGACCTATTAATTTTGAAACTGTTATGGAACTGATCACCTGAGGGTGGCAGGATCGAGGTATCATAGTTATTAGTTTCCTACCGGTCCAACCGGAGGGGACTATAGATTTCGTCTCTATCCGTCTGTCTGTTGTCTGTCCCACATATAATATTCTGATATATTGAGCTGAAATACCATGTGTAACTTTATAATTTGCTGTTACAGATCAGGTTTGACTTCCATGGTGATTTACCCATTTTTCACAGAGTTATGGCCCTTGAACATAGGAGATATAAAAATTTGTTTTCCATACTTTGTTTTGCAATGCTTCAAAATATTAAGCTGAAATTTTGTATATATAGCTTTATAATGTTCTGTACATTACAGATCTTGAGTTTAACGTTAAGTTCATTGCAATTTACCCATTTTTCACAGAGTTATGGCCCTTGGAACTGAGAAGATAAGAAAATCTGTTGGGTTCCGTAGGGGACATTTATTGCTTTAGAAGTACTCTCAGAATGTCTGTTATTTTACAACATCTGTTAATTTTGCTGCCTTTTGTTCTCTCTCTGTGTTTCTTGGTTTAAATAAGGGGCAGGATCTACTGATTTAAATGTACATGCGCGGTTAGTCTAGGATCGATCCCTGTCGGTGGGCACATTGTGCTGTTTTTCGCTCCAGTCAGTGCACCACGATTTGTATATCAAAGACAGTGGTATGTACTATCCTGTGTGTGGTATGGTGCATATAAAAGATCCCTTGCTGCTAATCAAAAAGAATAGCCCATGAAGTGGCAACAGCGGATTTCCTCTCTCAATATATGTGTCCGACGACATATAAATTGTGTTGAGTGCGTCGTTAAATAAAATATTTCCTTCCCTCTTTCTTCTCAATATCTGTGTGGTCCTTAACCATATGTCTGATGCCATATAACCGAAAATAAAATGTGTTGAGTGCATCGTTAAGTAAAACATTTCCTTCCATTATGATATGATATATGTTTCTCTTTCTAGTCATTGATGCACGAGCTAAACAGCTTGCATGTAAAATTGTAAAAGCTAGCACTGAGGACATTTTGCTTCAGCTGGTTCCATCGAACAGAAATGTCAGCAACAACGCTTTTCTCGTCTTGCCGACGTCGGCTAAACCGTTCCTTGACACCTCATCAAAAAATACTCTTCCAGAAGAGCCACAGGTTTTGGAGGGACAGAGTATACATGATGTGGATCAGGTCCGAACTGCTGACATTTCCTTTCTCCATAAAGATGTTGATGCGCCCGTATTTAACATGGTGGGTCACGATGAAGTGGCCAGCTGGAACAGTCACTTGAACTCCTTTAAGTATCAACTGGAGGTTTTACCGGTGGTGTCAGAAAGCAGAGCTGCTGAGCAGATTGTCGAAGACACTGATGGCAAAGTTTTCGCTTTTGAAGATTATTCGCCATATGCCAAGAAATTTATTTGTCACGAAGATCACTTAACACCGACTAAAAGTCTGGCGAACGTTACTGAAGATGTATCTTCCGTGGAGAAATCATTGTCTTCTGAGGAAGAAGTGCTTCGTGTGATTTTCCGAAAGGATCTTGACCGGACGATTAAAAGTATCAAGACTGATACAAAGAGTACATCTAGTCTGAATGACCAGATATCTGTGAATACAAATATACTAGAGAAGAAACCATCGCTGGTGAAGAGACATACGTTTCATTCAAAGGAACGGCTTAGTGGCTTGGTGAATACTGGAACGGAAGTCTGTGATACTCATCCTGAACTCTCAACAGCTGATGCTTTGATAGACTCTGGTGCTGTAGTAGAAGAGGATATTTCTGTAGGTATTGGGGAAAGTGATGCGGTGTCCACTAAAAGTGTTGTTGAGGCCACTAAAAGTGTGGTTGAGACCAAATCGAGCAAGGCAAAGACGAAAACAAAGGTGAACAAAGTGGCGAAAGTCTCAAAAGATGAAGCTCTGCCAGTTTCTGCTAAGCAGACGTTCAGAGGCAACCCGGAAAAACAAAACCGACTCTTCAATCAGGATCTCCTGAGCTTTGTGGAGGCTTGTTGTTTTTCTAATAAAGTAAGTAAAATCTGTACATAATTTTGTTAAAAAGGGACATACGCTAGTTTCAACCCGTGAAAATTAACACTAAGTTTTGTTAATCTACAAACCTGTAATGCATTTGGATAAAGTTACAATTGAGTGAAACATAAGTCTGTGACTTTGAAATGGTGAAATACCCTCTAAAAATAGACTAAAACTTGACTCCATAACTGTTACTTCTCAGAAGCATGAGCATTTTTAACAATATATGAGAAATGCATTTTGTGATATTAAAACACCAGGATGACCAAAAACACTTCGAATTTACAGAAATTGATAATCTAAACAAATAGATCTAAGTAAAGTATGATTTAAGTTATCAAAAACGGTTATAATAGTAAAAGATATGCGTTAGTGTTTAAAAACTAGGGTATGTCCCTTTAAAAAACCCAAAATAATTAAGACATGCTTTCGGGGATTTCTCCTTGGATGTGTTCTGTGGGTCCAAATATACATGTAGACCACGGAACATTTTGCTTTAAAATTTTGAGTAGGTGATCAGTTGAAAATTGACTAGCAACTACTCCTGTACTATAATTATAGTTTTTTGTATTGTGTAGCAAATTGAGATGCAATACTGAACAAAATGTTCCCTGTAGGCCTCCTACCAAAGACACAAAATAAAGTGGAACTGAACATTCCCAAATAATTAATTTGCTATCCGAAGTATGATTTACTCGTGCTAATTTTTATAATCCCATCAGACATGGAGAAACAATCTGGATAAATACCTGGTATTGTTTCAGTATGAACAGTAAATTAAATGTGTTACTTGTGTGCTACATTTTTTTTTTAATATACATTACAGGGCTAGCTTTGGGTTAGCAGAAAATTTTGACAGATTTTCTACTAAACTTCAAAAATGCCAGAAACCCAGTTATTTATATAATATATATATATAATAAAATATATATAATTTATTTAGTTACATTATTTCGCCAAATTAAAATAAAATTCGCCAGGTCAGGTCAGGTAAAGTTTTTCACGTGCATATTTACCACAAAGGTTTCACGCATGCCTGTCACAGGCTTAATCTCTGACTTTCGCCAGTAACTAAGTCCGGGACAGGAGATGGGGGGGGGGGTGGGGTGTTTAAGTTTGAGGTGGGTGGAATTTGGAATAAAAAATTAGTGGTCGGTCAAAAACCTGAGTCCTACGGAGAATAATCTGCTGTATTAAGACTAAGAAATTAAAACCAAAAATATTTTTGAATGCTCAGCCTAAAAGGTTTTATGGTGATTTGAGCACCAAAGTAAAGTGCGTTGGACTATTTACAAAAAAATAAAGATAAGAATTTTGAGCCACGGCCAAAAAAAATTAAAGTCCAACTAAGCCCCAAAAAGGAGGTTACCTGTCCTAGGTAAGGTTGTTACGTCGGTGAGGCTGGAGTATCCTGGAGGTTCGGCAGCAGATGTTGGCACTTTCGCAGGGTACGAACTACCGGACCGTAGTCTGGGCCGCAGACTGCTTGGATCATCTTGTGTAGATTCCGGTTGTCCAACTTGCTGTGAAGTATGGCTTGTCTGTAGGTCTGCTCCCTCTTGTGCGTGACGACTATGGTGTGGTGAGTGCCGAACACCTTGTACAGTTTGTACTGGCTGCCGTCCTCCAGGGTTCTCCAGTCCGCGTTGAGGTAACTGTCCCTAAGCATCTTCGGGTCGGTTGTGTCCCCCTGCTTGCAGATGTTGTCTCAGTCCATTAACTGCAACGGTCCATTTGGATTCCTCGGGGGGGGGGGACTACCGGCGCTGGTGGCTTGGCCTTGGCTGGCTGGACGGTCGGTGTATAGTCAACCAATGCACCTGAATCGGCGCCCGTGGAGTGGAGGTCGGTGGTACCACCCTCAGGGCCTGGCACATCGCGGTGTCCAGGCTTGAGTATGGCTCATCCGGGGATGCGGGTGCCGATGGCAGTCGCGTCCTCTTCGGTGAAGTCGGTGGGGGTGACGACGCAGAAGGGACCGCCGCTGGCAGTTGAGCCGCCAGCTTTGATCTCCCCCTGAGCCGTCCCTGACACACCTTTCTTCTTCCTCCGTCCTCTCCCACTCCCTCCGTAACACTGTTCCTCTTCTTTGGAGGCGGGTCACCGTATACCAAAGACACTGGTCGCCCATGTCCCGGTATTGGTAACCCGGAACTCCAGTAGAGCCCCAAAGCTGGCTATCAGTCCCCCCAGGTGGGGGGGGGGGGGGCAACTCGAGAGTGCACGTAGACACGACTACTCGCATCGCGAATACAGTTGGGAGTGTAAAATTCGCCAATTGTTTTTGAAATTCACAATTGGTGAGTGCCAGAGCTGGCCCTGCATTGTACACAATATCTAGGGAGTTATTAAACTGTACTGTTAATGTTAGTTCAGCTGGTTGAGTTTTTCCTCATTCCAACCAGTGCACCACAACTGGAGAAAGGCAGTGGTATGTGCTTTCCTGTCTGTGGGATGGTGCATTCCTTGCTGCATTAGAAAAATGTAGCGGGTTTCCTCTGATGACTATGAGTCAGAATTACCAAATGTTCGACATTCAGTAGTCAATGATTAATTAATCAATGTGCTCCAGCGGTGTCATTAAACAAAACAAACAAACTGCTTGTTTACTTTTTTTTCCAGCAAGCTCACGCCCACTCGGTTCTGAAGTTCCATCACCTGAACAAGTCGCCAAGTGCAGAACATATCATCAGAGATATCACCATACACAACACACTGATGCACTCATGGGCCAAAATGGTGAGTTGAATATTGTATAGTATAAAATGACCTGTATTATAAGCAGCCACCTATCTTTAATACGCCACTGTTGATACTCATTTGGTGACTGCTTAACATTCTTACTACTGCAGGCAAGATATCTTGCCCAACGTTATGCCAGTCAACATACCATACACTGTATACAGTGCATTCCCCAATTCATATTTCCCGTCATTTTGCACACGACACTCACTGGAATCGATTTATTAACAGGAAACGGAAGACAACTAGGCTGCCTGTGTCTTTAAATTTGGATTTTCACTGTAAAATGCTTTGGAATTTGGAGTTGAAAAGTGGTTTTCGGCAAGTATTTTCGCATGATAACAATGGTGGCACATCCCTATCATTTTCAAGGATCGATAGCTGATTGTGACAGCTAATTTGATAATAAATTTTATTGTTTTACCAACAACGAAAATCACCAAATATTGAGATATGAATCATAGTGCGTTTAAAAAAAAAAATTCTGGTCAGAAAGCCACTGTCATTGAGAATAATAGACATAAATATTGGACAGCTGGCCACAAATGCCCGTAAATAAACACGATTTTTCTGATTTTTTGCCTAATTTTAATCAACATTAATTGATCTAAAATATTATTAAAATTATAAAAATCCACGAAAATAATACTTACCAATTCAAATATCAACTTTATTTTATATATTTATAAAACATTGAAGTGTATACCTGTATATATGTGAGAAAAATTATAAAATTGTACACATGCACTCAACATTGTTTTTGTCAAAAATTAATCCAGTAGTCTAAATTAATGGTTAACACGGACTTGACTGCCATTCATTTTCATTCATTCATTCATTTATTCATTTATTCATTTTCATTAATTTATTCATTTTCATTCATTTATTCATTTTCATTCATTTATTCATTTATTTGGGCGGAATTTAGCTCAGTCGGTTAAGTGTGCTCGCCTGAGGTGCTGGCGTTGCTGGATCGAACCACCTTGGAGGACCAATTCAGCTGATTTTTTTTTTGGTTTCAACCAGTGCACCACAACAGGACAAAGGCTGTGGTATGTGCTTTCCTGTCTGTGGGGAAGTGCATATAAAAGATCCCTTGCTGCATCCAATAGTCAGTGATTAATTAATTAATGTGCTCCATTGGTGTCATTAAACAAAACCAAACTTCTTATTATTAATTTATTTATTCAGTCTATAGATCAGATAATATTAAAAAAAACCCACCTTATTGATATGTAATTTTATTTTATTTATTCAGTCTATAGATACACATATTAAGATACTAATATTAAAACCCCCCACCTTATTGATATGTAATTTTATTTTATTTATTCAGTCTATAGATACACATATTAAGATACTAATATTAAAACCCCCCACCTTATTGATATGTAATTTTATTTGTTAAAAAGGGTATCAGGGCTTTTAGAATTTTTATGAAATCCACTAGCCATGGAATCAGTGATTTAAAAACTTTTCTTGCCACGATTAAAAATTCACTAGCCCTACTTCTCTTTAAGTTGATAAAATTTGACTAAATAATAGTAATAATCAGATACGTCACTTAAGCTGGGAGATACAGCTTAAAAACACTAACATTGGGGGTTGAGGTGGGGGCAGGATATTCATATTTACAAAATAGACGTAACTGCAACATTTTACCAAAATATTTCACTAGCCGTCGGACATGGCAATAGTAGTTATTTACTAGCCCAACATTGAATATCACTAGCCATGGGAGTGGGGCTACCATAATCTAGAAGCCCTGTCGGGCATGGCAATAGTAGTTATTTACTAGCCCAACATTGAATATCACTAGCCATGGGGGTGGGGCTACCATAATCTAGAAGCCCTGTCGTGCATGGCAATAGTAGTTATTTACTAGCCCAACATTGAATATCACTAGCCATGGGAGTGGGGTGACCGTAATCTAGAAGCCCCGTCGGGCATGGCAATAGTAGTTATTTACTAGCCCAACATTGAATATCATTAGCCATGGGAGTGGGGCTACCATAATCTAGAAGCCCTGGGTATATTACAACAAATTAATGTAAATATAGTTGGAAACATTCTACAGTTATAGCAATAAACTCAGGATATTCCCTTTGTTGCCGAGTAATTCACGGTAAATGCTCTCTACTCTTTCAGGGAAAGTTGCAACATATCAAGGAGTTGTTTTTGATGATGAAGCAGGGTGGTCTGAATCCAAGCCTCCAATCGTACGCTGCGTGTCTCGAGTGTCTGGGTCGACAGAGGAACTTCGACGTGGAGATGTGTCAGAGGGTTATACACGACATAACACGAGACGTACGCTCTTAATACTGTATTTCTTTCTAACTTAACCCGACCTCTAGGGTTCTGCACCTTGTAGGTGTCGGTGAGCCCACTGGGCTATTTCTCGTCACAGCCAGTGCATCACGACTGGTAGATCAAAGGCCGTGGTATGTGCTATCCTGTGTGGGATGGTGCATATAAAAGATCCCTTGCTGCTAATCTGAAAGAGTAGCCCATAAAGTGGCGACAGCGGGTTTCCTCTCTCAATATCTGTGTGGTCCTTAACCATATGTCTGATGCCATATAACCGTAATTAAAATGTGTTGAGCGCGTCGTTAAATAAAACATTTTCTTTCTTTCTTTGTAAGAGGTTGGGTTAAGTATCATAAAAAGAGAAAACTTAACTTGAACTCTTACAAAGGGCACAACCCTAGAGGTTAGGGCCCAATTTCACAAAACATTGTAAGCCTGGTTTCGCACGTAAACGGAAATCTACGACTAAACCACAATTCGTATTTCTATTATAGTTCAACAACTATAGTTTAAAGAACACATATTTCATTTTCTTTTGTCCTTAAAATACTCCAGCTTCCGTAATGATGTAATTTTCTATGTGAAATAGACTCCAAACTCTTGTAAACGCACGATCAGTATAACTGCTAGTAGCAGACATAAACTTAAGATGTTTAGTGAAATGGGCCTCTGGTTAACAAAATAACATTTTCTTATTTTTCGTTTCATACCAATAATTCAGTTACATAATGTATAGTGATAAATGATGTTTGCTCGGGGTTTTTTCCCACAAAGTTATAATATGTGAACACTGATGAATCACCTGTGTAATTTGTGAACACCGGTGAATCACCTGTGTAATTTGTGAACACCGGTGAATCACCTGTGTAATTTGTGAACACCGGTGAATCACCTGTGTAATTTGTGAACACCGGTGAATCACCTGTGTAATTTGTGAATCACCTGTGTAATTTGTGAACACCGGTGAATCACCTGTGTAATTTGTGAACACCGGTGAATCACCTGTGTAATTTGTGAACACCGGTGAATCACCTGTGTTTGAGTTTTAAAGGTGTCGTCTATGTTTCAGGGTTTTGATGTGAAGGACATATTCAATGTGTGTATGTTCAGGCGAGATGAACAGCATTTCATTTTGAAGGTAAGTTTTTTTTTAATAAATTCAGTTTGGTTTGATGTAAGTAAAAAAGTAAAAGTATTTTGGAAATAACAAAAAAAACCTCCCAAAACCCCAATTTTTGTGTGCAATTTAAAAATCAATCTGCTCAGAAATAAATAACTTGTAGTAAATTCCATGGGAATGACTATAGGTTTGACGAGTCTGAGGACTCATTACCCTCAAGGGGCGGGAGGTTGCCCAGTAGTAAAGTGCTTGCTCGAGGAGCGGTCGGTCTGGGATCAATCCCCGTCGGTGGGCCCATTGAGCTATTTCAAGACTGGTATATCAACGGCCATGGTACATGTATGTACTACCCTGTCTGTGGGATGGTGCATATAAAAGAACCCTTGCTGCCAATCGAAGAGAGTAGCCAATGAAGTGGCTACAGCAGTTTTCCTCTCAATATCTGCATGGTCCGTAACCATATGTCTGACACCATATAACCGTAAATAAAAAGTGTTGAGTGTGTTGTCAAATAAAACATTTTTCTTTCTTTCTTTCATTGCCCTTAATTTTGTCTCCTAGCTCAAACAGTGCCGTATGGCTGATAAACCAAAGGCTGAAATAGGTGTTGTGTTAGACTGGAAAGTGCATGTAAAAGATTTATTGCTGCTTTTTTTGGATTTAGATAGGATTTGGTGTTTAAAGGGTCGCATTTTAGAATTGACAAAATTTGGGACATAGAAACACGTGGCTAGTTGTGGCAGTATTCCGGTTATTTCAGCATCAGATTTAGAAAGGTTTTACTGTGTATATGTATATTTGATTTCAGGCCCTCAAGCTCGCCAATCCCAACTTTGTGTATCATCCAATTCCAGACCCAGAACCTTACAAGGGAGATCTGTTGGAGAAGCTAAATTCTAGGCTTTCTCAAGACCAGGTAATGTCTGAGCATTGTGCAAGGGTAAAGTGACAGAGAACATACAGCAAGAAAGTAAGGGAAAAGTTACAAATAATATAAGGTGAGAAGTATGGAAAAATTTACAGATAACGTAAGGTGAGAAGTATGGGAACATTTACAGATAACGTAAGGTGAGAAGTACGGGAACATTTACAGATAACGTAAGGTGAGAAGTACGGGAAAAGTTACAGATAACTTAAGCTGAGAAGTACGGGAAAAGTTACAGATAACGTAAGGTGAGAAGTACGGGAAAAGTTACAGATAACGTAAGGTGAGAAGTACGGGAAAATTTACAGATAACGTAAGGTGAGAAGTACGAGAAAAGTTACAGATAACGTAAGGTGAGAAGTACCGGAAAAGTTACAGATAACGTAAGGTGAGAAGTACGGGAAAATTTACAGATAACGTACGGTGAGAAGTACGGGGAAAATTTACAGATAACGTAAGGTGAGAAGTACGGGGAAAAGTTACAGATAACGTAAGGTAAGAAGTACGGGAACATTTACAGATAACGTAAGGTGAGAAGTACGGGAACATTTGCAGATAACGTAAGGTGAGAAGTATGGGAAAAGTTACAGATAACTTACGGTGAGAAGTACGTGAAAAGTTACAGATAATATTTGGTGAGAAGTATGGGAAAAGTTACAGATAATATAAGGTGAGAAGTACGGGAAAATTTACAGATAATATAAGGTGAGAAGTATAGGAAACGTTACAGATAATATACTCTTCAAAAAAAGAAACGCAAAAGGGTACAAATGGGTTATAACTCCGATTTTATGTTTCCTACCGGTTCATGCTTTGTGAATATAAGGTCATTGCATGTCCCAAACACATTCCCACGGTTACATTCGATAAAACGCAGCTACTGTACAATAAAGTTCCAAAATGTGAATATTCGCAAAAACGCAGCCACGTGCAAACCATGTCACCACTGCACGTGCGTTGTCTGCACGTGCAACATGAACACCGACAGTATAAAAGTGCAGGGTGTTCGCTTGCCTGGCCTCTGTATCTGGCCGACAGTTGACAATCCAGGACATGCCACGTCTCAGTGAACCGCAGAGAAACAATGCCATCGGCCGACTAGACGCAGGCGAATCCAGAACGGCCGTTGCCAGGGCATTCCATGTGTCCCCAAGCACCATCTCCAGACTGTGGGACCGTTACCAGCAACATGGATCAACACGTGACCTCCCTAGATCCGGTCGACCACGGGTCACTACCCCCGGGCAGGACCGCTACATCCGGGTACGCCACCTTCGGGAACGATTGACTACTGCCACCTCCACAGCCGCAGCAATACCAGGTTTGCGCAGGATATCCGACCAGACCGTACGGAACCGCCTACGTGAGGTAGGAATTCGTGCAAAACGTCCAGTTCGAGGTGTCATCTTAACACCACAACACCGTCGACTCCGACTGCAGTGGTGCCAGATTCATCGACAATGGCCTCAACTGCGATGGAGACAGGTGTGGTTCAGTGACGAGTCCCGATTTCTGCTCCGACGTCATGATGGAAGATGTCGCGTGTATAGGCGTCGTGGTGAACGTTATGCGGCAAATTGCGTGCAGGAAGTGGACAGATTCGGCGGGGGTAGTGTCATGGTGTGGGCAGCCATATCACACACTGGCAGAACTGACCTGGTCCACGTGCAGGGCAACCTGAATGCACAGGGCTACATTGACCAGATCCTCCGGCCACACATCGTTCCAGTTATGGCCAACGCCAACGCAGTGTTCCAACATGACAACGCCAGGCCTCACACAGCACATCTCACAACGGCTTTCCTACAGAACAACAACATTAATGTCCTTCCTTGGCCATCGATATCACCGGATTTGAACCCAATTGAGCATCTATGGGACGAGTTGGACCGACGCCTCCGACAGCGACAACCACAGTCCCAGACCCTGCCCGAGCTGGCAGCAGCCTTGCAGGCCGAGTGGGCCACCATCCCCCGGGACATCATCTGTACTCTGGTTGCTTCAATGGGCAGGCGGTGCCAGGCAGTTGTCAACACACGCGGAGGCCACACCCGGTATTGACTCCAGATGACCTTGACCTTGGTGGTGTGTCCTATCACTTACTCACAATGGACTAGAGTGAATTGTGAACAATCCTGCAACATTTGGTAATTATCGGACGAACCATTCAATAATTAAATCAATTCTCCAAATGTTACGACAATGTGGTTTTGCGTTTCTTCTTTTGAAGAGTATATAAGGTGAGAAGTACGGGAAAATTTACAGATAATATAAGGTGAGAAGTACGGGAAAATTTACAGATAATATAAGGTGAGAAGTATCGGAAAAGTTACAGATAATATACGGTAAGAAGTATAGAAAAAGAAACATACTTTTGAATCATTTTATTTATCATGGAAATATGCTACATATCTGAAAATAGTTTTTTCACCTGTCATAAATGTATTTCTCCCAAAAAGTCATCCCTTTTTTTTTTTTACAAAACTTTTAAGGTGATTGAAGGGAACCCATATGCTGGAATCGTGAGCACGTCAGATCTGCAGAAGCGTGCTGAATTGCAGAGACAGATGGAACTGAAAGGTTCTGTCACTGTCGAGTCTATCGTCAAGATGTCCGCGAACTGTCAGAAAACAACGGAATACGTGAGTTCTCACATTTATACATGTACAGGGGTGGCGCAGACCATGGCCATACCACTTTTGTATGTGTGTGTGTGGTATATTTGTTGCATCTGTGAAAATGTCCTTACAAGTAAATTTGAAAGGCGAGTCGGGCAACCACGAGCCGTACGACTATTTTTTTAACACAGTGCCTGATGTACCTCATACTTTTTAAAGTGCTTTTCAGTCTTTGCCAGGAAAAACAAAAAAAGAAGTTTATTTTGTTTAACAACTGTACATGTATATAAATAAAAAGTAGAGCGAGATTAACAAAAGAGTAATTACACAGAGAGTTTGGTAGAATAAACTAATAGAAAAAGAGAGTAATTTCAGACTTTAGAGTTTCTTTTACATTTTAACTGTCCAGAAAAGAAGGTACTGGTTATTTTCATTCTAGTGTATTCCCCTTATGACATGTATTACGTTTCTTACAAAAGAGGTTTTTTATTTCATTATAGTATTGTATATTAACGAAATTGGTACATTCTTTTAGACTGTCCAGATTCTTAAATAAAGAAAATTTTGGTTCTTGAATTCACACTCCAATGGTAGGATGTAGCCCAGTGGAAAAGCACTCGCTTGATGTGCAGTCGGTCTGGGATCGATCCCCTTCAGTGGACCCATTGGGCTATTTCTCGTTACAGTCATTGCACCATGACATGTACATGTATATCAAAGGGGCTGTGGTATGTGCTATCTTGCCTATGGGATGGTGCATATAAAAGATCCCTTGCTACTAATGGAAAAATGTAATGGGTTTCTTCTCTAAGCCTATATGTCAAAATTACCAATGTTCAATAGCCATAGTGATTCAGTGGTGCTGTTGCACAAAACAAACTTAACTTTTTCAATTCTCACTTCCAGCATTTTGAGTAGACGGCAACTGAATTAGGTTAACACATAACACAAAATAAATTAATGTGATTTTGAGATTGTGCCGATTTAGACAGAAACCTAGATGACACAGACTCCAGTTTGGATAATGTTCACAAATCATGTAACGTTCACCCTGATGTCGGGTAGAATCGTTTAGTTTGGAAAAACAACCTACAATATTTAGGACGTGAGTAGAATGAACGAAAAGAAGAACGAAAAGATGTAAAGCATGCTGTTTGATTCTTTTCAGAGGCGTGGGATGTAGACCAGTGGTAAAGGGCTCACTTGATGCGTGGTCGGTTTGGGATCAATCCCCGTCTGTGGTCCCATTGGGCTATTTCTCGTTCCAGCCAGTGCTCCACAACTGGTGTAACAAAGGCTGTGGTATTTGCTATCCTGTCTGTGGGATGGTGCATATAAAAGAGCCCTTGCTGCTAATAGAAAAGAGTAGCCCATGAAGTAGCAATGTTCAGCAGATTTCCTCTCTTATATCTGTATGGTCCATAACCATACGTCTGACGCCATATAACCGTAAATAAAAATTAGTTGAGTGTGTCGTTAAATAAAGCATGTCCGTCCTTCCTTCCTTTGTTTTCAGAGGGACAAGGTGGATAGTGTGAAGGAGGAATGGAAAGCAATGTTGGTCAGGGCGTTTGAGAAGATGGTCCATAACGTGACCAGAAGAAGCAAAGGTAAAACATTTTACAGGGCTTCTAGATTATAGTAGCCCCACTCCCATGGCTAGTGATATTCAATGTTGGGCTAGTAAATAACTACTATTGCCATGGCAGACAGGGCTTCTAGATTATGGTAGCCCCACTCCCATGGCTAGTGATATTCAGTGTTGGGCTAGTAAATAACTACTATTGCCATGCCAGACGGGGCTTCTGGATTATGGTAGCCCCACTCCCATGGCTAGTGATATTCAATTTTGGGCTAGTAAATAACTACTATTGCCATGCCAGACAGGGCTTCTAGATTATGGTAGTCCCACTCCCATGGCTAGTGATATTCAATGTTGGGCTAGTAAATAACTACTATTGCCATGCAGATTATGGTAGTCCCACTCCCATGGCTAGTGATATTTGATGTTGGGCTAGTAAATAACTACTATTGCCATGCCAGACGGCGCTTCTAGATTATGGTAGCCCCACTCCCATGGCTAATGATATTCAATTTTGGGCTAGTAAATAACTACTATTGCCATGCCAGACAGGGCTTCTAGATTATGGTAGTCCCACTCCCATGGCTAGTGATATTTGATGTTGGGCTAGTAAATAACTACTATTGCCATGCCAGACGGCGCTTCTAGATTATGGTAGTCCCACTCCCATGGCTAATGATATTCAATTTTGGGCTAGTAAATAACTACTATTGCCATGCCAGACGGGGCTCCTAGATTATGGTAGTCCCACTCCCATGGCTAGTGATATTCAATGTTGGGCTAGTAAATAACTACTATTGCCATGCCAGACGGCGCTTCTAGATTGTGGTAGCCCTACTCCCATGGCTAGTGATATTCAAAGTTGGGGTAGTTAATAACTACTGTTGCCATACCTAATGGCTAGTGAAAAAAAAGTTGTCAAATGTTGCAGTTAGAAGCAAAGGTAAAATGTTTTACAGGGCTTCTAGATTTGTTGGGTTAGTAAATAACTACTATTGCCATGCCCGACAGGGCTTCTATATTATGGTAGCCCCACTCCCATGGATAGTGATATTCAATGTTGGGCTAGTAAATAACTACTATTGCAATGCCAGACGGGGCTTCTAGATTATGGTAGCCCCACTCCCATGACTAGTGATATTCAATGTTGGGCTAGTAAATAACTACTATTGCCATGGCAGACGGGGCTTCTAGATTATGATAGCCCCACTCCCATGGCTAGTGATATTCAGTGTTTGGCTAGTAAATAACTACTATTGCCATGCCAGACGGGGTGTCTAGATTATGATAGCCCCACTCCCATGGCTAGTGATATTCAGTGTTTGGCTAGTAAATAACTACTATTGCCATGCCAGACGGGGCTTCTAGATTATGGTAGCCCCACTCCCATGGCTAGTGATATTCAATGTTGGGCTAGTAAATAACTACTATTGCCATGCCAGACGGGGCTTCTGGATTATGGTAGCCCCACTCCCATGGCTAGTGATATTCAAAGTTGGGCTAGTAAATAACTACTATTGCCATGCCAGATGGGGCTTCTGGATATGATAGCCCCACTCCCATGGCTAGTGATATTCAGTGTTTGGCTAGTAAATAACTACTATTGCCATACCTGATGGCTAGTGAAAAAAAAGTTGTCAAATGTTGCAGTTACGTCCATTTTGTAAATATGAATATCCTGTCAACACCCCAATGTTAGTGCTTTTAGGTTCTATCTCCCCCTTTAGGTGACATACCTGATTATTACTATTATTTAGTAACATTGTGTTAAGTAAAGTTGAACTAGTAAATTTTTAATTGTGGCTAGTACAGTTTTTAAAGCACTGATCCCTTAACTAGTGGATTAAATTTTTTTTCTAGAAGCCCTGCATTTTGTAGGGACATAACCCAGTTCTAATTACACTGAAATATTTACACCCTGTATCATGCCACCTCATGTCATGAATGTTATCAATGTTCGACAGATGTTTGAAAAAGTCACTATAGCTCTCACAGAAGCTTTGGCTATAAGTGCCCTATGTATTATAGTTATACAGTTGATAATTTCCACTAGCCCAGACCAAAATATCACTAGCCAGGACTGGGGGCTGGTGAATTTTTCGAACCCTGATGTTACGTTTCTGTCTGTCTTTTGTTTCGAACTATTTCTTCACATTTCATATTTAAGAGTTGGATGTACATGTAGGTTAGATGTAGAGCTGTCATCTTAGCTGCATTAGGCCGAAGGATCAATCACTCTCGATAGACTTGTCCAAACTAAAGTCTAGTACTTAAAAACATTGGTATGTACTGGCCTATCCATAGAAAAGGATTGAATCACCTCAGCTGAGCTTTTTCTCATTCCAACCAGTGCACCACAACTAGTATATCAAAGGCTGTGGTATGTGCTATCCTGTCTCTGGGAAAATGCATATAAAAGATCCCTTGATCCATTAGGAAAAATGTAGCAGGTTTCCTCTGATGACTACGAGTCAGAATTACCAAATGTTTGACCTCCAATAGCCAATGATTAATTAATCAATGTGCTCTAGTGGTACTGTTAAACAAAACAAACTTTATCTATAGAAAAATGCATGAAGATGTCATGCTGGTTTTTGGAACAAGACTGGTATACTGTGTGACAGTCACTGTAGTTTAAAATATACTACTCAAAAGAATTTAAGCGTCAAAAATTTATAACCAAATAAGTTTCAGAGTGTATTAGATTGATGATGTAAACTACACCAAAAATTTAATTTATTGTTCCATATTTACAAAAAAACACAAATAAACGTCACTGTATACAAGAAAGTCACATGACATGCTGTCAAAGTTGAAGGTTGTCAAACATGGATTTTACACATTAGAAAATTCGTTTAATAGTGTGTTAATCCACCCCTGGCGCGAATACACTCGACACATCGTTGCCTCATGCTGTTGATCAGACGTCTGAAGAACTCTTGGGGAATGGCCTGCCACTCTGCCATAAGAAGTTGACCCAGATCATGAAGGTTGGCCGGAGGGGCATGGTTATCCGGAACTCTCCTGCCTAATTCGTCCCAGGCGTTCTCTATTGGGGCCAAGTCAGGCGAATATGCTGGCCAATCCATCCTGGCGATACCTTGTTGTCTGAGAAAGTCCGTTACCACCCTGGCGCGGTGGGGTCTGTCATTGTCATCCTGCAGAACTGCCCCGCCGCCAATCTGCTGAAGGCCTGGGAGAACCAACGGCCAGATAATCTCATTCAGATAGCGGATTCGATTCAGATTGCCATCCACCACATAGAGGGGGGTCCTGTGGTGGATAGAGATGCGGCCCCACACCATGACGCTGCCAACACCGAACCGGTGACGTTGTCTAACGTTAACGTCAGCGAAGCGCTCCCCAGGACGTCTGTAGACACGAACCCGACCGTCGTTGAACTGGAGACTAAACCTGGACTCGTCAGTGAATATCACTCGACCCCACTGAACATGTTGCCACCGCAGATGAAGGGTGCACCAGTGACGTCTGGCCGTTCTGTGACGTGGTAGGAGTGGTGGTTGAACAGCCTGGCGACGGCAGCGTAGATTATTGGCTCTCAGACGATTGCGTATGGTTTGTCGACACTCGAGTTCCAGTGGCAGTCCGCATATTGTCACGTAATCGGCGTGCAGTGGTTGTGCGTTGACGTAGAGCCATATTGGTGATGTAGCGGTCCTCTCTATTTGTAGTGCTTCGGGGTCTTCCCGAACGTGGACGATTTCGAACAGAAATCATTGCGTTGCCACAGTCGGCCAACGACACTCTGACTGACACCAAGTCTCAGAGCAACATTTCTTTGCGTATTGCCATCCTGAAGCCAAGCAATAGCCCTTCCTCGATCTTCGATAGTCAGTTGAAGTTGTACCATTGTCGAATTTGGAGTGTGCACCGTACACGAACACAAGCTCCAATTATACGGAAATTCAGCATTGGGAACATGGAATACATGTGCAAAGCGTGCAAATGAAGCGCTTTGTGAAAAAGCAAGTTATGGGCACTTAGCAGACCTTTCGCTTTCGCCCTAATTTACGTGCAAATGTAAGCATGTTTTCGCCATTCATTTATGGGTTGCTTAGACCTACTTTCGTCAAAATGGAACAATACCATGCGTGACATTATGGTCTAGCTAATATAATTGACATTCAGAAAATAATGTCGAAAATATCGTCTGACCCTTAAATTCTTTTGAGTAGTATACATGGACTCTAAAATATTGACAAATATTGTCTTCCTTTTATTTCAGATATTAATTCATTTCTTCACATTCCTTTTTTTTAATTCCAGACTTGCACACTCACACTTTGTATCCATATCTAACATTACTACCACCCTTGGACATGATTGAGTGTATCATGCTGGTAAGTTGTTTTTTCTTCTTTTTTTCTAAGGGATGTTCCAGAATTGACCGTGTGTGTGTGCGCATCTTTTAATCTATCACCAATATGCATAAAATAAGAATTACAGTGCCATGCCCATCTGCTAAATTATATAATTTCATAGTACATGTAATTTCAGGGGTGGGATCAATCTCAATTGGTAATTCACTTGCCATTTTAGTATGTTAGTGATATACACATTTTGCCTTTGATAAATATAACTCTCTCCCTTCTACATTAATTTTGTATTTATGCTGTAGTTAAACCGGCCTCGGTGGTGTCGTGGTTAATCTACATGTGTACATGATAGGTACCGGGTTCGTAGCCCGGTACTGGCTCCATCCCAGAGCAAGTTTTAATGACTCAATGGGTAGGTGTAAGGTCACTACACCCTCTTCTCTCTCACTAACCACTAACCACTAGCAACTAACCCACTGGATAGCTGAGGTGTGTGCCCAGGACATCGTGCTTCAACCAACCTTAATTGGATATAAGCACTAAAATAATTTAAAAGAAAGAAAAGAAAGCTGTAGTTAATTTTGTAATTATTGTATTAATGTTGATCATGATATGCACCCTTGTTTGGCACCCATGATGATTGTTGTTTTCTTGTGTCAGTTATTTCATCCATCTGTCCATTCATCCATCCATCCATTCATCCATCCATCTGAAGTTAAGTCTATTTTGTAAATATGAATATCCTGCCCCCGATGTTGATGTTTTTAAGTTCTATCTCCCTCTTCAGGTGACATATCCGATTATTACTATTATTTAGTAAAATTGTATTAACTTAAAAGTTAAGTAGGTCTAGTGAATTTTTTATTGTGGCTAGTAAATTAAAAGAAATCACTGATCCCATGACTAATGGATTTCATCAAAATTCTAGAAGCCGTGGGTGCATATAAAAGATCCCTTGCTGCTAATCGGAAAGACTAGCCCATGAAGTGGCCACAGCAGGTTTCCTCTCTCCATATCTGTGTGGTCCTTAACCATATGTCTGACGCCATATAACCATAAATAAAATGTGTTAAGTGTGTCATTAAATAAACAATTTCCTTCCTTCCTATCCATCCATTCATCTATCTATTCATTGGCCCACCCATCTATCATTTATCAGTTTATTGATGTTTTACAAATTTCTTCAGGAAATAGAGCAGATATCGCTGGCGTCGGACTCGTTCAGTATCTGTATGGATCAGCTGTGTCGCCGCCTGGGAATGAGAGTCCACAGTAAATACATGATGCAGGACAAGGTTCGCAGCAAATACGCAAAGAAGGTAAAGTGACTTTTATTTTCTGCGGTACTACAGTGATAATGGTTGAATATGAAATTATGGTGCAAAATCCACGGCTCCTAACTGAATTTGTATGTTGTGGTAAACCTGTTACATTGGTCAAATAAAAATAAACACTAAAAATTATTCCTTCAATTTTTATCCAGCAGCAAAACTCTGCTATGGCTAGGGTGGTGTGGCTAAAAACATCTGACAAATTGTCTTGAAAAATGCAATCTACAGTTATTTTCCAACAAAATATTAATCATTACACAATTCTGTTCGCCAGATTAAAATAAAATTTGCCAATTATTCTTAAAATTTGAATTTTGTGAATGGCACAGATAGCCCTGCATTGGTAAAGCTCCTGATCTATGGCAATTTGTATCACAACTACGGCAATTGCTGTTGGTGCTGTCGTTAAATTCAAGCTCTGATGAAGTTATGGTGTGGATTACAATCATTGGACAAATGATGAGTTTCCACTTTGTGTTCAGTACTCTAAAACTGAAATATTGTTGTGGTATGCACTGACATTTTTGTGAAAAAGTACAGGTGAGATGTGAGATATTTGAAAGTAAAATACAAGCTTCTTTTTGGTTTGAAGCTGTCGAGGTGTGCCCCTTTTTGTTGTTGATAAGTCTGATAAATAAGTTAGATTCACCTTGTGTCGTTATATTTACTTTTTACATCTTTATGTACAGATGACGAGGCTGTATGAAAAATTTGTGAGTCACTACAATGATGAAGAGTTTCAGTTTATAAACCACCGCGACTGCTGGCAGCGCTTGATGAAACAAGCACCAGAGGGAGCTTCTCTGGTAGGTGTTACACTTCTGATGATCCATCCAATCCATCCATCCATCCAATACATACATTCATCCAGTACATCCATCCATCTATCCATCCATCCAATACATACATTCATCCAGTACATCCATCCATCCATCCATCTATCCATCCATCCAATACATACATTCATCCAGTACATCCATCCATCCATCCATCTATCCATCCATCCAATACATACATTCATCCAGTACATCCATCCATCCATCCATCCACCCAGACACCGATGTATTTAGCTGAGCCCAAGCTCGTTATTCTGTTCTATTTTAATTATATAATGCTCTAAATTACACCTCAGATGACCTAATTTTCCACACACTCACAAACCCTACACTCATCACGTGCTGTCTTATTTCCGGCAGGCCATATGTATTCTTGAGCCCTGATATATATTACTTAGAGAATAACTAACGAGCTACAAGGAGTTAGGAATTATCTGTCCCTCGTGAATGAATGTTGTAAACCCGAGCCTTTGGCGAGGGTTTTACAACATTCATTCACGAGGGACAGATAATTTGTAACTCCTCGTAGCGAGTTGGTTATTCTCTTTATTACCCATTGTCAATTTTAACTGATTTTTAATGTAAAAATTCCTCTGCAGTCTACAACAAAGCCATCAGCCATTACGTCATAAGTAATTTTACGCGCATTACATGATGTAATGTAAGTGACGTCATAGCATAACGGCGTTCTTTTTACAGCCAAATGTTTACAGTACAAAATAATACAACTGTATTTGCATTTGAAAATAATTATTTTTATGTATTACTAAAGCCGCTGCTTATGAAAATATACCATTTCATGTTTACGAAACAAATGAGTCCATTTGTTTTTGTAAATCTTTGTAGATCGTATAACGTAAGTGTAATCTGACTTATGAATGGAAACATTATATGAATGAAAGTGAAGTTCTGGCCATGGCAAGCAACCAACCAAACGTCGTGATTTTTAAGCCAGCCAATCAGTGGCTGTAGAAGCAATCTGCACACTGTGCAGAGATCGAAAAAAATATTACCCCGTATATTTGAGCCCATATGGGTAATAAATGTAGATAGCAAATAGGCATTGTTTGAAAATGTATTAAGTTGTCATTGCTTGCAGTTTAATGAACTTTTGACTTTTTATGATTTTGTAAGCAATGATTCACCATTATACAGTACATACTGTACCATTGAGTAATGTGCTTATGTTTCATGATTGATTTTCTCATTGCATATGAATATTAAATTATTTCTAAGTAATGTTTTCATTCCAGGATGTAGCTGAAAGGCCTTGGTCTGCTCACATAGTGAAAGTGGTATGTATCACATCACAGTGTGTGTGTGTACATGTCTGTGTGTTTGTGTGCATGTGTGTTTTCTGCAACCATTTTTATATGTATTACGGTATGGCATTGTCCGTACGTCCATCCGTCCATAATTTGTGTTTGATTAATTCATATAATATCATCAGGCTTGACTGCCAGCTTATAAAATCTAATAGCCCTCAGTAAAAATTGGTAGCCCCAGAACTTTATGTTTCTTTAAAAAGAGAGAAGAAAGCAAAATAATTTATTTTATTTAAACATTGGTTTAGGGTGGTGGTTTTTAAAGGGACATTCCTGAGTTTGCTACAATTTTTAAGATGTTATCGACTAACAGAGACTTTTTTAACGATTGTAATTACATATCAAATATATTTTCCTGCATAAAATATTAGTGGCTGTATATTATACGTGTTTCTGATCGTTCTGATATTTGTACTAGTTTAAATTAAATTTTATTTCCTAAAATATATTTTTTTGTACGTACGAAGTTATTTGAAGACAAAATCCAGTTTGGGATTCTTACAAATATTAAGACGACAAGAAACACATTGAATATACAGACACTGATATTCTAAACAACAAAATGTTTTTAATATGTAAGTTTGATCGTAGAAATATTTTATTAGTCCGAAACATCTTACAATGCAGCAAACTCGGTAATGTCCCTTTAAAGTCATGAGCAATATACTGTGAAATCTACACCTATGAAAACTATATTACAGCCCTTAATGACTGGGTTGAGACAACTGGTAGTCCAAGTAAGAGAGTGAGAAATCAGCTACCACTAAGGTCGAGCCCTGTATCATCAAACTTTGCAGGCACATACAACTCGGGATGGAAGTGTGTCACATACCATAACTAGGTCACCACGACCTACATTTCACACATTACTGCACATTAAGGGAAATCCTTGTCCAGGCCATATCTTCTGTTATCAGTTCATATATATGTAGGATCATAAAACCTTGCATGCAAGTAGTTGGTGGTATGTGGTGTACTATAAGTTATAACTAGGTCACTGTGACCTACTTTTGACAAGCATATCATGTACATGTACTTCACCGGTACTCTTGTTAAATAATTTTTGAGAAAATACTGAAAAACGAAACAAAGCAATACAAATTTTATTGTTTAACCATATGAATTTGAAACTAGATATTTAATTAATAGTTTTACATGACTCATTTTTGTTGTTTGAAGTTAGAATACCAAGAAACATAACAAGAAATTTTACAGGCTGGTACATAAGGTATTAATTATAAACCACATTATGTGCATTTAAAACATATCTTCAGTATATATAAACTTGAATGAATACTGTACATAATCTCTGTCGGTTTTTGCCTATTGATTAATTGTATTTATATTTATTTTAATTTCAGCTGGGCAAAAAGTTGTATGATATAATCTTAAACGATGTCAAGATTGACTCCAACATGTTGAAGAAGAAAGAGAAACGGTAAGTAGTATTAAAACTGTTTATTGTCCAACATGTTGAAGAAGAAAGAGAAACGGTAAGTAGTATTAAAACTGTTTATTGTCCAACATGTTGAAGAAGAAAGAGAAACGGTAAGTAGTATTAAAACTGTTCATTGTCCAACATGTTGAAGAAGAAAGAGAAACGGTAAGTAGTATTAAAACTGTTCATTGTCCAACATGTTGAAGAAGAAAGAGAAACGGTAAGTAGTATTAAAACTGTTTATTGTCTCAGGTTTATGTAACAGACCCCACCCCATAAATAAATAAATAGGCGGGACGTAGCCCAGTAGTAAGGCATTCGCTTGATGCGTGGTCGGTCTAGGATTGATCCCCGTCGGTGGGCCCATTGGTCTATTTCTCCTTCTTGATGAAACCACAACTGGTATATCAAAAGACGTGGTATGTGTTATCCTGTTTGTGGGATGGTGCATATAAAAGTTCACTTGCTGCTAATCAAAAAGAGTAGCCCATAAAGTGGTGACAACAGGTTTCCTCTCTCAATATCTGTGTGGTCCTTAACCATATGTCCGACGCCATATAACTAAATAAAATGTGTTGAGTGCGTCGTTAAATAAAACATTTCCTTCCTTCTTCCACCCCATAAAAAATGAAAAAGAAAAAGGTCCAAGTCCAGAACCAAAAATCTCTTGGTTCATATAATGTAATATACATTGATTACTACATGTATGTACAGGCACTAAATAATTTGCTAAAAAGTCAGGGTAAAATATAAACACATTATTCTAATACATTTAACCTAACCTCACACATTTGTGCATTATTCCCACCCCAATCTGGTTTTTCATTATTATTTTATTTTTTACGTTTTATTTATATATATATTTGTTTATAATTTAAGATACATCTCCCATCCCAATCTGTTGACTGGACTGAACATATATCCCAATTTCCCAGCAAATGATTATGAACTGCCATTTACTTTCTTTGTTCTTGTTTACATCCATTATTTCTTTTCTTTCGCCTTTGATGTCTCGGTCTTGACTCTGACACTGGATGATTTAAAGGCACAGAGCCTAGTTTCAGCCCATGAAAATGCACACTAAGTTTAGTTAATCTACAAACCTGTAACACATTTGGATAAAGTGACAATTGAATGAAACATGAGTCTGTCACTGTGAAATGGTGAAATACTCTCTAAAAATAGACTAAAACTCGACTCTATAACTGTTACTTCTCATACGCATGTGCATTTTTAAAAATATGATAAATGTCTTTTGGGATAATAAAATCACCAGTATGACCAAACACACTCTGAATGTGCGGAAATGGATAATCTAAACAATAAAATCTAAGTAGAGTATGATTTCAGTTATCAAAAACTGCTATAATAGTCAAAACTATGCCTTAGTATTTAAAAACTAGGGTATATCCCTTTAACAAGTTGTTTGACTAAAGACTCAGTTACTGAATGTATTTGTTAAACAACTATTACTGTCATTTAAAATTGTCCTAACGAATCTGTCGCTGTGTTGCAGGAGAATGGTACCTGCATTTTACACCATCTATCGCAACTACGGACACCGTGTGTATCAAGAAATCAAGGTAATTATTATTAGATTTATTTGTTTGTTTAAAAATGTTCTGTCCATTTCCTCGTATACATGTACAAACAATGTATGTGTGGAAGTTAGACTGTTTGAAAACCATCATCATCATGAAAATACATACCCCTTCAGTGTTTCTGCCAGAAATAAATGTTTTGGTATGGTGCTATGTAATGGAATTCAACCTCGGTCAACAGTGGGTATGGGGAGCCTCCCCAAGAAAGAAAATGGGTTAAATTTAGGTTTAGTGTTAAACAAATCATACAGTGATGATAAGAGCAATTAATTTTGTCAAAAAGTTAACTGAAAAAAATTAAATCTGCAAAAACATTCGGATATGGCGCCATACCAATTTTACCCTCTGGCAGAAACCCTGCCCTTGAGGACAAAATATGTAATATATCTTAGGAAAATATACACACCAAAATCATATTAATATTGTGACACATGAAATATTTGACACTTTTTTATCGTTAAACATCAATTGATTCAGAGATTGACTCTTTTTATTCATTCATTCTCTTCATTCATTTGTTCATTCATGTAATAAAAAATGTGTTCGTTCATTCTTTCATTCTTTCATTCATTCATTCATTTGTTCTTTCATTCGTCAGTGGGCCAGGGGCGAGACGTAGCCCAGTGGTAACGTGCTCACTTGATGCGCGGTTGGTTTGGGATCGATCTCCGTCGGTGGGCCCATTGGGCTATTTCTCGCTCCAGCCAGTGCACTTGCTGCTAATCGAAAAGAGTAGCCCATGAAATGGTGACAGCGGGTTTCCTCTTTCAATATCTATGTGGTCCTTAACCATATGTTCGACGACATATAACCATAAATAAAATGTGTTGAGTGCGTCGTTAAAGGGACATACCCTAGTTTTTTAACACTAAGGCATATTTTTGACTATTATAGCTGTTTTTGACAACTGAAATCATAATTTACTTAGATTTCTTGTTTAGATTATCCATTTCCGTACATTCAAAGTGTTTTTGGTCATCCTGGTGTTTTTAATATCACAAAATCCATTTCTCATATTTTTAAAAACGCACGTTCGTCTGAGAAGTAACAGTTAGTGAGTCGTGTTTTAGTCTATATTTAGAGGGTATTTCACCATTTCAAAGTCACAGACTCATGTTTCACTCAATTGTAACTTTATCCAAATGCGTTACAGGTTTGTAGATTAACTAAACTTAGTGTTAGTTTTCATGCGTTGAAACTAGGCTCTGTCCCATTAAATAAACCATTTCCTTCCTTCCTTCCTTCCTTCCTTCCTTCCTTCCTTCCTTCCTTCATTCATTCATTCATTCACATTCATTCATTCATTCATTGTATCCATTCATTCTTCACCAGTGACAAATACTTATCAGAAAGAAAGAAAATCTTTGTTTAATTATTTGGTCACTTAACAGGTTGCAACATGTGTTTGTATTTTTTGCCTTTCCTCTAGCTTCTGTTAGAAGAAATCATTCATCTCTTGACAATTTGACATCCATTAGCCGATGATTAAGAAATCAATGTGCTTTAGTGGTGTCGTTAAACAAAACAAACTTTTTACTCTTCTCAGACAGATGTTTGTTATTCTTCACTGACCTCGGTGGCACAGTAGTTAAGCCATCGGACTACATGCTAGTGGGTACAGGGTTCACAGCCCAGCAGCGGCTCCAACCAATGGGTAGATGTAAAGCCACTACACCCTCTTCTCTCTCACTAACCAATAATAACTAACCCACTGTCCTGGACAGACAGCCCAGATAGCTGAGGTGTGTGCCTAGGCCAGCGTGCTTGAACCTTAATTGGATATAAGCACGAACACGAACTTAAAATGAAATGTTATTCTTCTTACAGCCTCATCCAGTGATAGTGAAGTTGTTTCGCATCGCTGACGTCGCCGAGTTGACCTTTGACACGACCGACCTGCCCATGATCGTGCCTCCTGTTCCGTGGATCTCGAAGAACCACGGAGGGTTTCTTCTCGGGTCAGGTACGGTAGCACTAATGTGCCAGTCAAACATGCTTCCATAGGGTTAGGGTTAGGGTTAGGGTTAGGGTTTCTTCTCGGGTCAGGTACGGTAGCACTAATGTGCCAGTCAAACATGCTTCCATAGGGTTAGGGTTAGGGTTAGGGTTTCTTCTCGGGTCAGGTACGGTAGCACTAATGTGCCAGTCAAACATGCTTCCATAGGGTTAGGGTTAGGGTTTGGGTTTCTTCTCGGGTCAGGTACGGTAGCACTAATGTGCCAGTCAAACATGCTTCCATAGGGTTAGGGTTAGGGTTTCTTCTCGGGTCAGGTACGGTAGCACTAATGTGCCAGTCAAACATGCTTCCATAGGGTTAGGGTTAGGGTTAGGGTTTCTTCTCGGGTCAGGTACGGTAGCACTAATGTGCCAGTCAAACATGCTTCCATAGGGTTAGGGTTAGGGTTTCTTCTCGGGTCAGGTACGGTAGCACTAATGTGCCAGTCAAACATGCTTCCATAGGGTTAGGGTTAGGGTTTCTTCTCGGGTCAGGTACGGTAGCACTAACGTGCCAGTCAAACATGCTTCCATAGGGTTAGGGTTAGGGTTAGGGTTTCTTCTCGGGTCAGGTACGGTAGCACTAATGTGCCAGTCAAACATGCTTCCATAGGGTTAGGGTTAGGGTTAGGGTTTCTTCTCGGGTCAGGTACGGTAGCACTAATGTGCCAGTCAAACATGCTTCCATAGGGTTAGGGTTAGGGTTTCTTCTCGGGTCAGGTACGGTAGCACTAATGTGCCAGTCAAACATGCTTCCATAGGGTTAGGGTTAGGGTTTCTTCTCGGGTCAGGTACGGTAGCACTAATGTGCCAGTCAAACATGCTTCCATAGGGTTAGGGTTTCTTCTCGGGTCAGGTACGGTAGCACTAATGTGCCAGTCAAACATGCTTCCATAGGGTTAGGGTTAGGGTTAGGGTTAGGGTTTCTTCTCGGGTCAGGTACGGTAGCACTAATGTGCCAGTCAAACATGCTTCCATAGGGTTAGGGTTAGGGTTTCTTCTCGGGTCAGGTACGGTAGCACTAAGGGTTAGGGTTAGGGTTTCTTCTCGGGTCAGGTACGGTAGCACTAATGTGCCAGTCAAACATGCTTCCATAGGGTTAGGGTTAGGGTTTCTTCTCGGGTCAGGTACGGTAGCACTAATGTGCCAGTCAAACATGCTTCCATAGGGTTAGGGTTAGGGTTAGGGTTTCTTCTCGGGTCAGGTACGGTAGCACTAATGTGCCAGTCAAACATGCTTCCATAGGGTTAGGGTTAGGGTTTCTTCTCGGGTCAGGTACGGTAGCACTAATGTGCCAGTCAAACATGCTTCCATAGGGTTAGGGTTAGGGTTTGGGTTTCTTCTCGGGTCAGGTACGGTAGCACTAATGTGCCAGTCAAACATGCTTCCATAGGGTTAGGGTTAGGGTTAGGGTTTCTTCTCGGGTCAGGTACGGTAGCACTAATGTGCCAGTCAAACATGCTTCCATAGGGTTAGGGTTAGGGTTTCTTCTCGGGTCAGGTACGGTAGCACTAATGTGCCAGTCAAACATGCTTCCATAGGGTTAGGGTTAGGGTTTGGGTTTCTTCTCGGGTCAGGTACGGTAGCACTAATGTGCCAGTCAAACATGCTTCCATAGGGTTAGGGTTAGGGTTTCTTCTCGGGTCAGGTACGGTAGCACTAATGTGCCAGTCAAACATGCTTCCATAGGGTTAGGGTTAGGGTTAGGGTTTCTTCTCGGGTCAGGTACGGTAGCACTAATGTGCCAGTCAAACATGCTTCCATAGGGTTAGGGTTAGGGTTTCTTCTCGGGTCAGGTACGGTAGCACTAATGTGCCAGTCAAACATGCTTCCATAGGGTTAGGGTTAGGGTTAGGGTTTCTTCTCGGGTCAGGTACGGTAGCACTAATGTGCCAGTCAAACATGCTTCCATAGGGTTAGGGTTAGGGTTTGGGTTTCTTCTCGGGTCAGGTACGGTAGCACTAATGTGCCAGTCAAACATGCTTCCATAGGGTTAGGGTTAGGGTTAGGGTTTCTTCTCGGGTCAGGTACGCTAGCAGTAATGACATTAATATAGCTACTTGTGCCAGTCGAACATGCTTCCATAAAGACCTTTCGAAAGTCTGCATTTTCTTAAAGTTTAAATCTTACCTTTTCATATCATCATTGATTAAAGAGACATACCCTAGTTTCAACCCGTGAAAATTAACACTACGTTTACTTAATCTAGAAACCTGTAACACATTTGGGTAAAGTTACAACTGAGTGAAACATGAGTCTGTGACTTTGAAAAGGTGAAATACCCACTAAAAACTGGACTCCATAACTGTTACTTCTCAGACGCACGTGCATTTTTAAAAATATAAGAAATACATTTTGTGATATTAAAAACACCAGGGTGACCAAAAACACTTCGGATGTATGGAAATTGATAATCTAAACAATAAAATCTAAGTACATGTAAAGTATGATTTAAGTGATCAAAAACGGTTAAAAGAATCAAAAATATGCGTTCGTGTTTAAAAACTAGGGTATGTTCCTTTAATGAGACTTGAGAGCCAAAGTTTGTAGTCATTTGACAATGTAACTCTTTCCATCCCATTCTCGAATGAAGCAGGGGATAGGAATTCTCCTCGGATCAGCTGTTTTCCTATCATGGAATATTGCATTTCCTCTCATTTTAATCATCCTTTCCTCCAAAATGTGTCAGATTTTAACCTAGGATTTCAAGAATTTCTGGAACCCCTCTAGATTTCCTCTTTTTTTTACAGTTGATTCTGTGAACACTAGAACACACATGTAGTGGAATAACAATCAAACACGTTCAGTGCATTTAAAACTGATTTTCGTTTTTATTTGTTATCACAATATCGAAATAAAAACAAAAAATGGTCTATAATTTATGAAAAACGTTATTGAAGATGTAACATGCACACGGGTTCGCTTTCTTGCTGTTTGTAATATATTTCTTTTAAAACATATTGGAAATTATTATTTAATGAAATTTAAAAAAATTTCAAAGGATATATTCGCCAACAATAAATGTTGATATGGATTTTGAAGAATATGATTGTTGGGATTACTCTTCATCTAGTGAAAGTGAAAATACACTTACATGTACATGAATGTTGATAACCAAGTTTCAGCATCAAATAAAATATTTATGTCAACAAGAAATAATATCCCCCCATCCCCCTGATGCCCCCAAAAATCTGAAAATCGGGAATTCCGTTTCAGTTGTTGAATTCTGTGATTCCGTCCCATTTGTTTTTGTGTTCCTTAAAATCATTCCCTCTAAGTAACCCATATGGCAGCAGCAGGTTTCCTCTCTTTCTTTTTATCGAGAAAATGTCGGAATGAAATTATAGTCACCAAATAGCCGTAGTTTAAAATGTAGCAATGCGGAGGTGTCGTTACACAAAAATTTCTTTCCTTTCTTGATTAGGGAGACATTTGTTTTTTTCAGCCCAGTTGATTCGTCTTCCACTGCAGGCTCAAAGCCAGACGGACCAGCTGGACAGGACCCCTCCATCTCAGATCTACTCCGTTCTAGATTCACTGAACACTCTCGGAGCATGTGCCTGGGTCATCAATAAACCGGTAAGAGCCCTGGTTTGATGTATGATATATACATGTACATTACTTACACACCCGTTGTACATGTGTTAACAATTTTAAGACATACGACTGGCTGCTCCTAGGTGATGACCAGGTCATCAATATCATACGTCAAATGAAGAAAAAAGAATAAAAAAGAAAACGGAGCGGGACATAGCCCAGTGGTACAGCGCTCACTTGATGTGCGGTCGATGTGAGATCGATCCCCATTGGTGGCCCCATTGCGCTATTTCTTGTTCCAGCCAGTGCACTATAACTGGTATATCAAAGGCCATGATATGTACTACCCTGTCTGTGGGATGGTACATATAAAAGATCCCTTGCTGCTAATCGAAAAGAGTAGCCCATGAAGTGGTGATAGCAGGTGTCCTCTCTCCATATCTGTATGGTCCTTAACCATATGTCTGATGCCATATAACCGTAAATAAAATGTGTTGAGTGCGTTGTTGAATAAAACATTTCTTTCTTTCTTTCCAATGAAAACACAGCACAATCAAAATAGATTACACTATGACGTATAGTTAACCTGACAATCATTTGTCTGTGATGCATAAGTGCAAGGGCTGTAAATAACTTCTAGTCGAAAAAGATGTTAAAATTTGCTTAAAACCTGGTTTTTGAGGATATGTAAGAAATATAATAATACATTCGTGTCCGTTAGATACCACTTATCTCACAACTCGTTGTTTAAAAACGTATCAAAACTCTTTCGCTTGTTAAATACATTTTAAAATAAATGATATCTAATGGTCACTCTTGTATTATTGTCTATGTATCATGGGATTGATTTTCCTCAGTGGACTGCTGTTTGTTATTTGCAAGATGGCAGCTTCAAGATATAATAGTTATTGATTTCATATTTACCCCACCCTACCCCCCCCCACCCCCCACACACACTTAGTGATAGAGTCCTGGTTTGATGTGTGATACATGTATGTCATGTGATAGATTTTCCTTGGTGGACTCACTTTGTTATTCTCAAGATGGCATCTTCAACAGTGATAGATTTTCCTTGGTGGACTCACTTTGTTATTCTCAAGATGGCAGCTTCAACAGTGATAGATTTTCCTCGGTGGACTCACTTTGTTATTCTCAAGATGGCAGCTTCAACAGTGATAGATTTTCCTCGGTGGACTCACTTTGTTATTCTCAAGATGGCAGCTTCAACAGTGATAGATTTTCCTTGGTGGACTCACTTTGTTATTCTCAAGATGGCAGCTTCAACAGTGATAGATTTTCCTTGGTGGACTCACTTTGTTATTCTCAAGATGGCAGCTTCAACAGTGATCGATTTTCCTTGGTGGACTCACTTTGTTATTCTCAAGATGGCAGCTTCAACAGTGATCGATTTTCCTTGGTGGACTCACTTTGTTATTCTCAAGATGGCAGCTTCAACAGTGATCGATTTTCCTTGGTGGACTCACTTTGTTATTCTCAAGATGGCAGCTTCAACAGTGATAGATTTTCCTTGGTGGACTCACTTTGTTATTCTCAAGATGGCAGCTTCAACAGTGATAGATTTTCCTTGGTGGACTCACTTTGTTATTCTCAAGATGGCAGCTTCAACAGTGATCGATTTTCCTTGGTGGACTCACTTTGTTATTCTCAAGATGGCAGCTTCAACAGTGATCGATTTTCCTTGGTGGACTCACTTTGTTATTCTCAAGATGGCAGCTTCAACAGTGATCGATTTTCCTTGGTGGACTCACTTTGTTATTCTCAAGATGGCAGCTTCAACAGTGATAGATTTTCCTTGGTGGACTCACTTTGTTATTCTCAAGATGGCAGCTTCAACAGTGATAGATTTTCCTCGGTGGACTCACTTTGTTATTCTCAAGATGGCAGCTTCAACAGTGATAGATTTACTCACTTTGTTACTCTCAAGATGGCAGCTTCAACAGTGATAGATTTTCCTTGGTGGACTCACTTTGTTATTCTCAAGATGGCAGCTTCAACAGTGATAGATTTTCCTTGGTGGACTCACTTTGTTATTCTCAAGATGGCATCTTCAACAGTGATCGATTTTGTATTTTCTTTTCAGATGTTGGACCTGATCATTGACGTCTTCAATAACAAAGGAATGAAAGAGCTTGATATTCCGCCACCTGTATCAGAGTGCCCTCCCATGCCGAAGATATCTCAGTGAGTTCTGTGAGGATCAAGCAAATCTACAGAAAATAGACATAGCTTTATTGTAATATGGTAGACTAGATAAAAAGGAGCATGTGTAGCAACAGTGGGTTTTTTTGATGGGTTTTTTATTTTTTAAATTTAGTTATGGTTGTGTGGGTTTTTTTGGGAGGGTTAAGTATTTTAAACTGGATGGATTACAAATAGTATGTTAGAGGTGTAATGTTTTCGGTTATCACTGAATAAACGAAGATATGTTTGGGAATATTTGTACCAACATTTAGAGATAAAAATCTCAAAGTTTTTGCAGAATCCCGAATTTTAATACATTCCCAATTCCTTGTTGTTTAATGGATATAGATGTTTCTTAATACTCATTCACTCACTCCCTTACTCACTCACTCGCTCACTCTGATTCACTTATAATGGTGGGAGCAGGTTTCCTCTCTATGAACCAAATGTTAAAATAACATTTGTTTTGTTTAACAACACCACTAGAGCACATTGATTTACTAATCATTGGCTGTTGGAGGTCAAACATTTGGTAGTTTTGACATATAGTCTAAAAAAGGAAACCCACTACATTTTTTTCATTAGTGCACCAGACAGGATAGCACATACCACGACCTTTGATATACAAGTCATGGTGCACTGGCTGGAATGAGAAATAGCCCATCTTTGATAAGAGACATTTTACTGGTTTCAGAAACATGACCACTCAAGAGAAGTCGAAAGTTTTCCGAGAGCGCTTGCGACTGCGACAACAAAAGTCCGAGATGTACAGTCTGTGGTGTCAAGAGCTGTATCGTCTGTCCATCGCAAACAAGGTCAGTATGATGAAAAACCAACCCCAAATTGCAGCCAGAAAACGCTTTGCCAGGGGTCGAATTGTGTTTTTTTACCACTATCCCAAAGGAATAGTGAATTTCAAAAAACACTATTCCATCTAAAAATGTACTATCCCTTCAATTATTAATGTACCACTAGATTTCCTGACTGCTACGTCGCCCTGTACAACATTGCGTAACGAAGAATTGTTTATATATCAGTCTATGCATTACTGCATACTAGCTGGAATTACAAACGAACTCACTCGATCAAAAAGACATTTATTTTGTACCGGTAAGTGCATGAGAAAGGTCTTAGTAGCGTGATGATTTGTTCTGCAGAAAAATGTAGCTGAAGAAAAAGCGTAAGCGGAATAGTCGCAGGCGATTTTCGGTATTCCGTGCTTTATTTTCACTTTTATGACGGAATATTGGAAGAATTGTTTTACTATTCTGTTTCGAAATATACTGTTTGCGGAATAGCGTAAAATTCGACCGCTGTTTGCTAATTTTTGTTAAATATTTTATTTGTTCCTGATATGGCCATTTAGTGTACCATGAAGCACATAAACCAGTCTAGCGGATGTTTTTCTGCCCAGTCCAGGTGTAACTGCTAACAAAAAATACATCAATCAACAACATTAAATATATTTGCATCTTACGATTAAATATATACTGATGTCTCAAAAAAACCTTTACATACATAAAATTTTAATAATTTGATAAATATTATTGCTAATCGAAAAGAATGCATTTAGAAACCACCTTTCAAACACTTTGCATGTATCACAAAATGTATTGTCACATTTAGATGTTGAACATCATGCTACTTTCATATCCCACCATATACCGTTTGTTGGTTTTCTATAATACAATTGTACGGCTTGTAAAGTTTCTTTTGGATGTCATTATAGTTCCATAATTTTATTTATTTAATTATTTTTTGGCCGTTTTGTGTCCTGTAGTTTACAAGTTAATTATAACTTTAGAAAATTTGGAGTTATGTCCCTTGTACTAAAATGCTGATATATTGAAGTAATTTAGACAAATGTAAGCAGTATGTAATACCGGCCTTGGTGGTGTCGTGGATAAGCCATCGGACTACAGGCTGGTAGGTACAGGGTTCACAGCCCAGTATCAGCTCCAACCCAGAGCAAGTTCTTATGGGCTAAATGTGTGCTTGAATCTTAATTGGATATAAGCACAAAACAAAAGTTGAAACTAAATGAAAGTATGTAATATGCTGTGATTAGAACTTGGATCATTTTAGCCATGTATCCTTTATGACCGTCACATTTTGAGATCTTACTTGTTAAACATCCATTCATTCAAATTAAAAAAAAAAAATATCTTTATTTTGTATTTTCAGTTTCGTGATGAAATTTTCTGGTTTCCACACAACCTTGATTTCCGAGGAAGGACGTATCCCTACCCGCCACACTTTAATCATCTTGGTAATGTCATTGTTCAGTTTTAACTCCAGTCATGAAAACCTCTGTAACTAACACATTTTAACAGCGTTGTTACTGTGTTCACAGTGAAATCAGAAGAGAGTGTTCTTTTTTAACATTGAAATAGACAAATATTTTTATTGGCTGATTTTTTAGTATCATCCATATGAAAGCAAGGAAATATTTCATTTATAACGTACTCAACACATTTTATTTACAGTTATATGGTATCAGACATATGGTTAAGGACCACTTCATGGGCTACACTCTTCGATTAGCAGCAAGGGATCTTTTATATGCATCATCCCACAGACATGGTAGTACATATCACGGCCTTTGATATACCAGTTGTGGTGCACTGGCTGGAATGAGAAATAGCCCAATGGATCCACTGATGGGGATCGAACCCAGACCAACTGCACATTGATCGGGCGCTTTACCACTGGGCAACATCCCTCACCTCCATATGAAAGATAATCTGTATAAAGGGAGGCTTCCATACAAGGATTTACATGTATGGTGTTACAGTTTAAACTGAAAATAAAACTAGATGACATTTAAAAAAAACAAAAAAACAAACAAAAAAATTGCTTGACGGACTGATGATTATATTTCATAACTCATCCATCAGACGTTTTACTCACATGGAGCAGGACGTGGCCCAGTGGTAAAACACTAATTTGATGCACGCTCAGTCTTATTTTGATCCCCGTCGGTGAGCCCATTGGGCTATTTCTCATTCCAGTCAGTGGTATATCAAAGGCTGTGGTATACACTATCCTGTCTGTGGGATGGTGCATATAAAAGATCACTCGCTACTAATGGAAAAATGTAGCGGGTTCCCGCTCTAAGAATATATGTCAGAATAACCAAATGTTTGACGTCTAATAACCGATGATTAATATCTTTGCCATATAAACCGTAAATAAAATGTGTTGAGTACGTCGTTAAATAAAACTTTCTTTTCCATGATTAATAAATCAATGTGCTCTAGTGGTGTTGTAAAACAAAACAAACTTTTCTGGGTTTTTTTTTTTTTTTTTACTCCTGTTTGACTAGCAAACTGGTACTTTCTGCAGCTTTCTTTAAAAATATTTCATTTTTTAATATTTTGTTTTGGCATGCAGGTAGCGATGTTGCACGAAGCATTTTAGTGTTCGCAAAGGGAAAGCCACTCGGTGAGAAAGGCCTGGACTGGTTGAAAATACATCTCATTAATTTAACCGGCTTTAAGAAGAGGTAATATTTACAATTTTTTTTATATATTTGTTTAATAATCTGTACATATAAATTGCTGCTACATTGATATTTAAATTACATCTCATTAATCTAACTGGCTTTAAAAAGAGGTAATATTTACATACATTGATGTTTTTTTGTTGTTTTTTTAATAATCTATACATATAAATTGCTGCTATATTGATATTTAAATTACATCTCATTAATCTAACTGGCTTTAAAAAGAGGTAATATTTACAAACATTGTTTTGTTTTTTGTTTTTTTAATAATCTGTACATATAAATTTCTGCTATATTGATATTTAAATTACATCTCATTAATCTAACTAGCTTTAAAAAGAGGGTTTTGGTGTTTTTTTTAATAATCTACAGGGGACAATATTTCAAAATCTTAGCTAACTAGAAGTCAGTTCACATGAGTTTTACTTAGGTACATGTAACCGATTGTTCGGTTATGTGAATATAGTTCTCGTAACCGATGAGTTTGGTCTGCCTAATCCTAAAACACTTGAACTATGATTCTGTGCTACATTGGTGTTTCAAAAGCAAACTGATTTTCACTTTCATTACTGATACAGTCAAACTTCGATCACTCCATCTTCAATCTCTCGAAAACTTCGATCTCTCGATCTGAAGCGACAGTCCCGGCCAAGTTGCTATATAAACTAGTAATAATGACCTTCGAAAAGTCGATAACCTCGATCTCTCGACCTAATTCTTTGGTCCCGCCATAAAGATTTAATAAAGTATGCACCTCTAAAACTCGACGCGTGTAGATTGATCAAACTGTCATTGCCGATAGTATTTTAATATGTATTGTCAATCATGTCAAACAAGCGAAGTGCGGCTGTCTCGGGTGGTCTTGGCTGTCGAGGATTAGGGTGATAATTACATAATAATAGATCGCCGACTAAGCGGAACGAAATGATTCTGTGTTTGGTAGTCGGTGTTTGTCCATGGTGGGGAGCTTCGCTACGTAATACTTAATTACAGACACAGTCTGGTTAACTTCAAAGAGCATTTGTAATAATTGTTAGCCCTGTTTGTTTTTGCTCTCAAAGACGTGAATCATGTCAAACTTTAGCTTTTCTATTTATGTATCAGTTAATGTTTATCAATTACCAGTCATATAGTTATGTTAAAAATTGATACATCACAAATCAAGCAATCTGGGGAAGGACCCGGTAATATGGGGTTTGCCAAATCGGTTTTAAAAAGTTCTGCTTTCTTGTCATCCAAGCAATCTTGCGTAGGGCCCAGAAATGGAGGGTGGGTGGCCAAATTGAGAAAGAAAGTAGAGGTGCCTTGTTTTTAAAAAATATTTTGGTCAATAAATACATATACAAATGTAGCCTATATGCCCAAGCATATATACTCTTCAAAAGAAGAAACGCAAAACCACATTGTCGTAACATTTGGAGAATTGATTTAATTATTGAATGGTGAGTCCGATAATTACCAAATGTTGCAGGATTGTTCACAATTCACTCTAGTCCATTGTGAGTAAGTGATAGGACACACCACCAAGGTCAAGGTCATCTGGAGTCAATACCGGGTGTGGCCTCCACGTGTGTTGACAACTGCCTGGCACCGCCTGCCCATTGAAGCAACCAGAGTACGGATGACGTCCCGGGGGATGGTGGCCCACTCGGCCTGCAAGGCTGCTGCCAGCTCGGGCAGGGTCTGGGGCTGTGGTTGTCGCTGTCGGAGGCGTCGGTCCAACCCGTCCCATAGATGCTCAATTGGGTTCAAATCCGGTGATATCGATGGCCAAGGAAGGACATTAATGTTGTTGTTCTGTAGGAAAGCCGTTGTGAGACGTGCTGTGTGAGGCCTGGCGTTGTCATGTTGGAACACTGCGTTGGCGTTGGCCATAACTGGAACGATGTGTGGCCGGAGGATCTGGTCAATGTAGCCCTGTGCATTCAGGTTGCCCTGCACGTGGACCAGGTCAGTTCTGCCAGTGTGTGAGATGGCTGCCCACACCATGACACTACCCCCGCCGAATCTGTCCACTTCCTGCACGCAGTTTGCCGCATAACATTCACCACGACGCCTATACACGCGACATCTTCCATCATGACGTCGGAGCAGAAATCGGGACTCGTCACTGAACCACACCTGTCTCCATCGCAGTTGAGGCCATTGTCGATGAATCTGGCACCACTGCAGTCGGAGTCGACGGTGTTGTGGTGTTAAGATGACACCTCGAACTGGATGTCTGGCACGAATTCCTACCTCACGTAGGCGGTTCCGTACGGTCTGGATATCCTGCGCAAACCTGGTATTGCTGCGGCTGTGGAGGTGGCAGTAGTCAATCGTTCCCGAAGGTGGCGTACCCGGATGTAGCGGTCCTGCCCGGGGGTAGTGACCCGTGGTCGACCGAATCTAGGGAGGTCACGTGTTGATCCATGTTGCTGGTAACGGTCCCACAGTCTGGAGATAGTGCTTGGGGACACATGGAATGCCCTGGCAACGGCTGTTCTGGATTCGCCTGCGTCTAGTCGGCCGATGGCATTGTTTCTCTGCGGTTCACTGAGACGTGGCATGTCCTGGATTGTCAACTGTCGGCCAGATACAGAGGCCAGGCAAGCGAACACCCTGCACTTTTATACTGTCAGTGTTCATGTTGCACGTGCAGACAACGCACGTGCAGTGGTGACATGGTTTGCACGTGGCTGCGTTTTTGCGAATATTCACATTTTGGAACTTTATTGTACAGTAGCTGCGTTTTATTGAATGTAACCGTGGGAATGTGTTTGGGACATGCAATGACCTTATATTCACAAAGCATGAACCGGTAGGAAACATAAAATCGGAGTTATAACCCATTTGTACCCTTTTGCGTTTCTTTTTTTTGAAGAGTATATTTCAAATTCATCTGGGTGATCCTTTTTGTTGTATTTAGTTACTTTTACAATATACGCAAAATGAATGTATGACAGGCGTCGAAGATACCAACAGCTGGGGTGGGGTGGGATGAGATTGGGTGGCGTGGGGTGAGGTGACTGATATATTAATTCGCCTTTCAACTGGGGATGCATAGTTTTTAGAGTTCAGAGGTAGGCAGCGAAGTGCACGCTTCTTATAATATTAAGCGAAATTTAACCGGCTGGAATGCTGCAACCAGCTGCAATGCAGTTTCAAATTTGAACTCTTATATATTAATTTCGAACACTCTAACTCTCTGAAACTCGAACTATTTCCTCGTCCCCTTCAAGATCGAGTTATCGAAGTTTGACTGTATATGGTACTTTTAATTTTAGAATGTAATTATTCACCACATAACCGATTGGCGGTTCTCATGATTTTAATTTTGCATAACCGACACGTGAACAGAACAACTGTTCTTGTGAAATATTGTGCCCTGAATCTGTACATATAAATTGCTGCTACAATTGATATTTAAATTACATTTGTTTATTATTTATTATTATTGTTGTTGTTGTTTGTATGGGTGAATTTTGTTGATTAGTTGAAATTATAATTTTTTTAAATTATTATTATTGTTGTTGTTGTTGTTATTATTTGTAAGGGTGAATTTTGTTGATTAGCAGATATTAAAAAAAAAAACCATTTGTTTTGTTTTATCTTAGATCATCCAATGCAGACAGACTGAAATACGCCAATGAGATGATGTCAGACATTTTGGATTCAGCTGACAATCCACTGAATGTGAGTTCTTAAACTAATACTACAGTCTAAACAACTTCTGTGGACATCTTTGTTAATTGCCTCCCTTTCATTCAACATGTTTTACTGATGTTACATACGTACCAAGTTTAATAACTATTTTTGTCTTGTCTTGATGTTACAAGATCAGCATCATCAAATTTTGTATTTAGGTCTGTGTTAAATTTGTGTATTTCTAAATATGTATGTTATGTATGTTGTAAATCAATGAAATGTGGTCATAGATGCATTTACATGTAGATATGTGGATGTTTATCTTCGTGCATTTAAAAAAAAAAAAATTAATTTTTAATTATTTATTATTTTAATTGATTTTAAAAATCAGACCTTTCAAATTAAACTATTCATTCTACCCCAACCCCATACCTTTTCTTTAAAACAAAAATTAAATTTAACTATTTCAGGATCATATCACTATTTAAGCCATGCGCAGCGAATACTGTTCCATTGAAAAGAGTGTCCCTATTCTTTGTTTAATTTTGCTGGATTCAGAACTGCATGTACCTGTAGGTTATGTCATGTTGGATTGGGGGGGTGAGGGGTGGGGGGTGTCCAACTCCCAAAATCATGGTGTGAAAACAGGGTTGATTCCTGCATGCCATATTATGTAGTGGCTTGCCCATTTCCCCTGAGGCTTAATGAGAGTTGCTTCCCTTTTTGGACCTCTTAAAGTAAAGAGTGGTAGTATTTCAAATGCCATTTGGCGAACTTGTTATGTTTTTTAAGGTAGAAAGATAAACATTGTTTTCCACGTTTAATTGCTACATAGGCTAATATTTAGTTCTTATTTCACCAATGGCCTCAGATCAGTTTTATTTACTTACACTATTTCACAACTGGTACATCAAAGGCCATGGTATATGCAATCCTGTCTGGGATGGCACATATAAAAGACCCCTTGCTACTAATGGAAAAATGTAGCAGGTAAGGTTTCCTCTCAAAAACTACATGTATACGTCAAAATTACCAAATGTTTGACAAAACAAACTTTGTCTTTTCTTAAAAGACCCCTTGCTACTAATGGAAAATGTAGTGGATTTCTTCTCTAGGAGTATACATCACAATTACCAAATGTTTGACAAAACAAACTTTATCTTTTTTACATGCAGGGTAAAAAATGGTGGCAGTCGTCCGATGAACCGTGGCAGACACTGGCATGCTGTAAGGAGATCGCAAACGCAGTACGCTCCACTGATGTCGAACAATACGTGTCGCACTTTCCAGTACATCAGGTACGTGTGACAGATACAGAGAATACTACACAAGTGGCCATTAGATACCATTTATCTTTTAATGAGTTGTTTCAAAAATGTATCTAATGAGTGAGAGCGAGTTGGATACATTTTTAAACAACAAGTTTTAAGATAATGGACATGAATGTAGTATTCTATTTCTTCCTCAAAAATCAGATTCAAAATAAATTTAAACATCTTTTCAAACTAAAACATATTTATGGGATTCACAGAACAGTTAACTTATGTGTCACACAGTAATCAGTTTAAAGATAACTTACATGAATACAGCAACATTTTGTTGTCAGAATCCTTTTTAGCGATATTTCTAGTCAATTGAAAATTGATTAGCAACTACTATTTAATGTTTTAAAATTGTGTAGCGATCTTTGTAACTTGCATAGCGAATCGCAACGCGATACCGAATTTTTTTTATTGCTTGCATGTCAAGAACAATTAGTTTCAGTTGTGCTTATTTTATTGGATTATATGGCTGTGGTGACTGAATCATCATTGTAGAGCAACCAGTCAAAGTGTCAAAATGTTATCTACAAATATATTGGAGATGATAATGATATACAACGGAACTTTCCTTACATGGGTGTGTAAGAAAAATTAATCTTCCAGTTTCTTCTCATTTTCATACATACCGGTATATTCAATGATCATAGATCATAGAGATCATATATTCAATGAAAGTCCAGGCAGTGTTATCACAGATTATGTGAAAAGCAGTATTACGAGAATTTTTACGAGATAATTAGTATTATCATAATTGTTTATGGCGTAAGCTGTTTATATACCACAGTAATTTTGTTTGTGGTTGTCAGGATGGGTCGTGCAATGGTTTACAGCACTACGCAGCTCTGGGTCGTGACCAGTCCGGAGCCGAATCTGTCAACCTGCATCCGTTCAACAAACCGCAAGATGTGTACAGTGACATTGCAGAACTGGTAGGAAGTTTTAAAGTTACAGACTCTTGTTTTTAAAAACTACTGTAACAGCATATTTTTCACTATTAGAGCTCTGTTTGATAATTGAAATCATGCATTACTTAGATTTTATTGTTTTAATTATCCATTTCCGTGCATACAAAGTATTTTCTGGTCATCCTAGTATGTCTAATACCACGAAATGTATTTTTCATATATTTTTTTTAAATGCACTTACTTCTGAGAAGTAATGGCTATGGAGTTCTACTCTATTTTTAAGGGTATTTCTCCATTTCAAAGTCACAAACTCATGTTTCACTCAATTGTAACTTTATTCAAGTGTGTTACAGGTTTGCAGATTAACCAAACTTAGTGTCCATTTTCACAAATTGAAATTAGGATGGTCTGCAACTTTAAAATTCCTATTTCATAAAGAAAACTGTCAAAGGACTCTGTTGTTTTTTTACCATTCCACCCAGTTCCCTATGTCCATGGTATGTACTGTCCTGTCTATGGGATGTGTACAACCAAGTGTTATATATTAGACACCAAGTACAGGTAGCTGTAGTTTAAAATGTACTGATGTGTCATTAAAGAAACATTCCTTTTGCCTTTTTCGCTTTGCTACAAAAAGATACTCCCTTTAGCCCATTAAAGCTTTGTTTTAGCTCCGACCTCAATGAAACTTGGTTTATAGTTGCACCGAAGATGTTCATCACAATGCAAGTGAAAAATTTACAAAATTAAAAAATTAAAATTTTTAATTTTAATTTATTAAAAAAATAAAATAATAATAATAATTTTTATTATTATTATTATTATTATTATAGATTTTTAATATTATTTTTCATATTTATTGATTCATTCATTTATTGATTCATTTCATTTACTATTATTTTCATATTATTTTTCATGTATTGAGAGCAACAACTATACATGTAGATGCAAGTGTCGGCGACATCTCATTAAGTTTATTGTAGGCATGATATTTAATTCTGTGGAATTGTCATTAATTGTTTAATTGTGTTATTTGAGGTTGAGAAGGCCAGGGTACAGGATGAAGAAGATGGAGTTGAAATTATTAATGTTTTAATTCTGTTATTTGAGGTTGAGAAGGCCAGGGTACAGAATGAAGAAGATGGAGTTGAAATTATTAATGTTTTAATTCTGTTATTTGAGGTTGAGAAGGCCAGGGTACAGAATGAAGAAGATGGAGTTGAAATTATTAATGTTTTAATTCTGTTATTTGAGGTTGAGAAGGCCAGGGTACAGAATGAAGAAGATGGAGTTGAAATTATTAATGTTTTAATTCTGTTATTTGAGGTTGAGAAGGCCAGGGTTCAGGATGAAGAAAATGGAGTTGAAATTGCCACGGTTCTCAAAGGCTTTGTCAGAAGAAAGGTGAGTCAAACAGGCTTCGAAATATTTTAAAATATATTATGGTGGAAACAATAAGGGATCACACGAACACTAATGGCAGAAAGTGATTTGAACCAAAAACCTTTTTCTTAGTTACAGGAAGTTAGCCATGTTACAGAAAGTCAAATCTTACCATACTAACATTCAATCCCACATTCTAATTCAACACATTTGTAAGAACAAATCTGATTGGATCTCTACTAAAAATTTCAGGTGGTAAAATCACCGTTATACTGGTCGCAAATTTTCTGGCAGAAATACATCATAGTTTAAGCAAAGAACAGGGTTGTTTTGTAATGACGTCATTAAGACAATTTCTATAGCCGTCATTAAGTCGTTTAATACTGAGACGTTTTTATGTCAGAAATGAACATATTATTCTTTATTAGTCATTATCTAATCACGAGAACTGATTAAATATGTCAAATTACACATCTTTGTTCGAGCCTCTAACTGTCCGACCACCCATCATCTGTTAATCGGCTGTCTAATGATGTCACCAGCTGGTGATGTTTATAGACTTATTCCTATTTAAAATCAACCAACAAACCGTTTAATTAGAATAGGGATAACCCTACTGTGTTTTACAGTCGCAAATTTACCGTTTTATTGGCTCTGCTATGTCGCCAATAAAATTAAATTTGTGACAGTAAAACCACCGATACACGTCCATAAATCGGAAAACACAGTAGGGTTATCCCCTAATTACGGACATTTTGTTTTACCTTTGTAGTAGACAATAGTATTCCCTTATTTTTTCACTTTCTTTTTCTTGATCAAGGATAAAAATAAACATAATGTTAAACCTAAAATAGCCATAGTTTAGTTTGTGCTGAGGTGTGGTTAAACAAACATTCCTTTCCTTTTTGGTTGATTAAAAATGTGTTTGAGTGTCAATAAACATTCCTCCTTTTCCTATTTTTTTTTTTTCCATGTTCCATCCAATGTCTCATGAAAGGTATATCAAAGTCTGTGGTATGGGCTGTCCTGTCAGAAAAAGTGCTACTAATGGAAGAATTGTTTTATGTGAATACTAAATTCAGAATTACCAAATGTTTGACATCCAATAGTCCGTGATTCATTAACCAATGTGCTCTAGTAGTTTCATTAATAAAACCTTTTTGTCTCTCTATACATTTACATCTTCATAAATCAAGGCTAATATTCGTTCCTCGTATTCAGCCGTGATACATGTAGTCAAGATTACTGATATCCACTAATAGCGCCCTCTATTAGAAGAAAATTTGTAACACTGATTATGTCCCTTACACGATGACATCGCTGACCAATCACAGCATCGGTAACGTGACAATCTTGAAAGCAATATCAAAAATTAACTGCCGAAACCTTATTTTTAACATATCATGACAAACACGACACGTTTCCACGGATGCTGACGCTGCCATCTTTGTTTACAATAACAAGGGAATCTATAAGGAGCGTTGCGATTCGTTACAATCAGATCTCATCGCATCCAATGAAATTTAAGTGGCACGATTTCTTGACGACATATATCAAGGCTGAATACGAGGAACGAATATTAACCTTGATTTATGAAGATGTACATTTAAGGCGGGACATAGCCCAGTGGTAAAGCACTTGCTCGATGGGATTGAACCCCATCGGTGAGCCCAATGGGCTATTTCTCATTCCAGCCAGTACACCACGACTGGCATATCAACGGCTGTGGTATGTACTACCTTGTCTGTGGGATGGTGCATATAAAAGATCCCTTGCTGCTAATCGAAAAAGAATAGCCCATGAAGTGGCGACAGCAAGTTTCCTCCCTCAATATCTGCGTGGTCCTTAACCATATGTTCGACGCCATATAACCGTCAATAAAATGTGTTGAGTGTGTTGTTAAATAAAACATATCCTTCCTTCCTTCCCTCAATATCTGCGTGGTCCTTAACCATATGTCAGACGCCATATAACCGTCAATAAAATGTGTTGAGTGTGTTGTTAAATAAAACATATCCTTCCTTCCTTCCCTTAATATCTGTGTGGTCCTTAACCATATGTCAGACGCCATATAACCGTCAATAAAATGTGTTAAGTGCGACCTTAAATAAACCATTTCCATCTACATTTAATGAGTTACTGCTGTTGCCTCTCCTGACAGGTGATAAAGCAGACAGTGATGACCACTGTGTACGGTGTGACTAAATACGGCGCCAAACTCCAGATCTTACGACAGCTGAAAGACATCCCTGAGTTTCCACAGAAACACGTGTGGGCCGCGAGCGTCTACCTCACCCACCAGACCTTCCAGTGTCTCATGGAGATGTTCTCTGCGACTAAAGAAATTCAGGTAGTCATTGTAATATTAAAATTTTATTTTATTCTGCAACCACCGTTTCTGTTGACAGAATATGATGACGAAAGCAAAGTCATATCCTGCTTCTAGCAGGATATACTGTAACTACATTACAAAATCGCTCATTTGACTTCTAGGTCATCATACGTGGCTGAAATAATAGAAATAATAGCTTTTCCCTCTTAATTTTTATGGTCTGTAAGATAAAGATAATAACTAGTTAATGACGTTGGATATCTGCTTTATCCTGTTCAGGCCGAATGAGAAATTCCACTTGGCTGAACCTCGTGGAATTTCTCATTCTTACCTTCACAGGATAAAGCAGATATCTGACTTCATTAACTACATGTAGTTATTCTCAATTTATACATGTACAGGGTAGCAGGATTTACCGAAAGATTAGTCTTAATGTGGTTGTTGCGTCCCAGGTCAGCTCACTGGCCATGCCAGAGACCGGTCCTGTAACGGAGTTTCATAACGATCATCACATCAGTGGAAACAAACCGATCAACTTTTACAATTTATTACACTTGATCGTCAGAACATCACTACTATTTGACATGTTAAATATAGAGTAAAAGCAGTGTGGCCAGCTTGGTCACAAAAATGACCTGTTCTATACACAAGAGAGAATCTCGCATCAAATTTAGCAGATACAAGGTGTATTGACCTTTAGACTACTGGATTAATTTTTAACAAAAACCACGTTGAGTGGGTTACAAGTTTATGATTTTTACTGATATATTTTCACTTAAATGTTTTATAAATACATGAAATAAAGTTCATATATGAATCGGTAAGTATTATTTTCATGGGTTTTTGTAATTTTTATGATTTTTAGGTCAGTTAATGGTGATTAAAATTTGGCAAAAAAATTCACGTTTATTTACGGACTTTTATGGCCAGCTGTCCAGTATTTATATCCATTATTCCCGATAACAGTGGTTTTCTGACCAGAATTTTTTTTAAACCCGAACTACGATTCATATTGCAATATTTGGTGATTTTCATTGTTGGTAAAAAGATAAAATTTATTACAAATTAGCTGTCACAAATCAGCTATTGATCCCTGAAAATTACTGCGACGTGCTGCCATTGTTGTCAAATGAAAATACTTGCCGAAAACCAAGGTATTTTCAGTTGAAGAAATCAAAATAAAAGCAACCATTTTGAAAAGAAATCTTTTTTTTAAATTATATTTCCGTCTCCGGTGAGTGCCGTGTGCAAAATTGCGGGAAATATGAATTTGGGAATGCACTGTATGCAGTATACAGTATGTCGACTGATGTGACATCAGGCGAGATATCTCGCCTGCAGTAGTCAGAAGGTTAAATTAATCCTGGGTTAGTCTAATATTTTCCTTTTAATATTATTTTGGTACAAATAACAAATAAACTTTTGATTTGATTATGTATGTATACCTTTGATTGTTATAAATCAAGTTTCCACATTATGTCTTCAGTTATTATTTATATTGATTTAATCCTTGGTTTTAATTGTTTCTGTTAACCTCTAGGTAAGTTAACAACGTTTGGACAACCGATCCCAGCTTTTCAAGACCTGGGTTTTCCAGGAATTTTTATCCAGTATCATTTTCTCAGATACATGTATTTCTCGTTTTTGTTCCATTTCAAGGACTGGCTGACGACGTGTGCTCACCTGATATCGACAGTGTGTCACAAGCCGGTGGAGTGGGTTACCCCCCTTGGATTGCCAGTCATCCAGCCGTATCATCGCGCAGTTCATTTCAACAAATACGGAATCCAGCTGTTTGATGCCTGGAGTCAGTTTGAGTACGTAGAACTATTACACATGTGTGTCCAAGATCAACCTTAAATCAGATCATCAGGATATCTCTTTATTTCAATTACTTCCAGCTTCTCTGTTAACCCCATGCATCTATGTTCATTATTACTGTTCGATTAATGTGCTATATACATTTATCCAGCAATCACTATATGTATTGGGGCAGGATATGATGACTAGATAAATTTCTATATTTTTGGTCACTGACCAAAAATATAGGTCACGTGACATGCTCAACTCGATTCGATACTTTACACTATGTTTTTTGAGTTACATACCAAATATATCGTTAGTTTTCAATACAGTATCAATAAATATCCTTTTGTGTCCCAGTAAGGAATCAACATTTATAGATTTATTTATTACTCAAGAGTTTAGAGATGCCTTTTGGAACCGACAAAATGTATAAACTTAGTAAGTAGCGTCTTAAAAAAAAATGATGTCATCTGCCATGTCTGACGTCATACTGCAAATGCTGTGCTAGAATAATGATTCACAATTTGGCATACAAAACTGGAATTTTTATGATTTTTCGACTTGTTAGATTGCAGGATAAATAAAATAACTGGTTACTGCCTTAAGATATAGAATTTATCCTGCTCAGGTCGAATGGCGAATGCAGCTCGGCAGAGCCTCGCAGTATTAGCCATTCTAACCTTTGCAGGATAAATCCTATACATGTATCTTAAGGCAGTAACCAGTTATTCTCTGTGTATATAATCAGTACTATTCACTTATGTACAATGTTTAACCTATTAACTGACTACAGTAGCAATACCAGGGCTCCAACCATGGCACTACTATAATTGTTTTCTGTTGTCAATAAACTTTATAAAAAAAAGAGATAAAAAAGAGAAAATCATCAGGATATTAGTATATTAACACTTACAAATCAGATGACCAAGATATTATTATTAGTATTCAGATATATCATAAATTGTATATGCAGACCTAGGAGAATTGAAAATGTGTGTATAAGCATGAACCATTTATGGATTATTCAATAGCAGATTCTTTTGTATGTGACCAGTTATGACATGTGTATGATGTTTTAAATGTATTATGTAAATAGGGGTTTGCAAATGGGATGTATCCCAGTGGGAAAATGGTTGCTTGATGCGTGATCAATTGGTGGTCCCATTGAGCTATTTTTCTTTCCAGCCAATGCTGCACAATAGGTGTGATAAAGGTCATGGTATGTACTATCCTGTCTGGGCTTATGCATATCAAAGATCCCTTAATGCTAATTAAAAAGAATAACTCATAAGATTAACTGTTATCCTTAACCATTGTCTGAGCCCGTGCTTAAGTCTAGACTTTAATAACGTTGCCATGACGTTAAAGTCTGGACTTTATTAAAGTCTGGACTTTAAGGTTTATAAGCATGGGGCCTGATGTTGTATAACCATTAATAAACAATATGTTGATAAGTGATTAAATAAAACAATAAAAAACATTTCCTTATTGAATGAGTTACACATAATAAGACTATAAATGTTCAGTATAGCATAGACACTTTTGTATAACTTCCCAGTAGCCCGTGTTTTGAAACATAACATTTTGATATATTTCTGTAGGAAACCGAATTCCATGAAGCAGAAGAACGCATTTCCGCCAAACTTCATCCACTCCCTCGACTCAACGCACATGATGCTGACGTCACTCTACTGCTTGCAGTAAGAAACATTCACATAATATTCGTCTGTTTGTGATACCACTATTTTTTTTGGAAGGGTTTTTGGTTCATAAACTGAAAATATCACACATACATGTAATTACATGATCATTTCATGTTGGGGCGGGATTTATCCCTGTCGGTGGGCCCATTGGGCTATTTCTCTTTCCAACCATTTCACCTTGACTGGTATATCAAAAGCTGTGGTATGTGCTATCCTGTGTGGTATGGTGCATATAAAAGATGCCTTGCTGCTAATGGTTTTCTCTCTAAAATGCTTGACATCCAATAGCTAATGAGTAATAAATCAATGTGCTCTAGTGGTGTCATTAAACAAAACAAACTTTTTGACTTTTGACGCGTTACTTTATCAATTTTTATATTCATCTTTTAAAACTTGACTCATATATTTTGTGTGCCTGTGTGAAAATTTAATTAATTTTAACATGTAAATGATGTGATCTGATCAACTGCCGATTATTGTTAAGAAAACATTCCTTTCCTTTATTTTTAGTTTTCCATTGTTTTCATTACAGAGCTGGTATTACATTTGTATCTGTACATGATTGCTACTGGACGCATGGCTGCGACGTTCCTGTGATGAACAGGGTATGTTAATGAATATTCATAAGTTTCTCATTACCAGTCTTAACCTTACTTACTTAATTAATATTATGTAATGTCTGTTTGCTATGTACATGTATTACGTAAGGCAATGAATTTGGGGTCTAAACCCTGACATTACCATAACACATTCCTGAAGCAATAGACTACTTTAACCCTTCCCCCGAGAAAAAATCACAAACTAAACAACCCACCCCAGAAACAACAACAACCCAACAACAAAAATGTATTGAGTAAAAAAAAAAAGAAGAAAAAAGTCTTAGTTTAGGCAGGGATGCAGAAAGTACTCGCCCGCTCGCCAAATGTGAGTAAAAATTCGAAAGGATGAGTTAACAAATGAAACTACCAGCCCGACGGTCTACCTGTCTTTTTTATTTCGTTTGCCACGTGATGTTGATCACTTACCAAGTGTTATTAATAATGTTTTGTCAATACATTTATATATTATCATTTGAAGTGAAGACACTGTATGTTATAATATTGTTAATAATATATTGTTCTATAGACTGGTGGACTAGTAGAAATTCTGGCAGGCTAGTAAATTTTAGTTGATTTTGGTCCGGCGGGCTAGTGAAATATTTTCCATTTCTGCACCCCTGTTTAGGCAATGAAAATGTGAGCTGACCTTTCTCCACTTCAGTCAAAAACTCCCCTGCACCCGCTGTTTCTCAATGTTGTCTAGGAATGAGAGCATCCTTATTAAGTGTTATAAACATTCATTCATTGTTTGTAATACACAAAAAAGTGATTCGTGAGACCAGCTATCAAAACTGCATCATTTTAGTTGTAGGGTAAGAAATATTGCATACCTCATTTGAAATAACTTTCGCTTCATTATCTGTTATTCTCAAACTGCGGCCAACTGTGATTTTTTTCCACTATTTTTTCATAAACAAATGTCTTCAGTACCCTTCTTGATTATCCATTATTTGTCTTAATACATGTAGTTTTATTTTTTATTCCTCTGTCACCAGATCTGTCGTGAGCAGTTTGTTTCTCTTCACAAGCAGCCAATCATTGAAGATCTTTCGGATTTCCTTGTTGAAAAGTTTGCAAATGATGTCCCGAGGTTCGTTATTGTTTGTATTTACTTTCCAGTAGAGCACTCGCCTGACGTGCTACCATTGTAGAATCAAACCCACTTGGTTGACCCATTCTCTGCCCTTTTCCCCTGTCCCAACAACTGCTCCACGACTGTTATATCAGAGGTTGTGGTATATGCTGTCCTGCATACCATTGTAGGATCAAACCCACTTGGTTGACTCATTCTCTGCCCTTTTCTCCCGTCCCAACAACTGCTCCACGACTGTTATATCAGAGGCTGTGGTATATGCTGTCCTGTCTGTGTAAAAATACATAATATATAAAATAATAGAATAGAATAATAGAAAATGTTGCAGATTACCTTTAAGACTACAAGTAACTAGAGGATAATAAACGAGTTACCAGTTATTATCAAATTTATGTCACGAGTGAAACAATTTTCACTTGTCGTGAGCTTTAGTGATAATAACTGGTACCGAGTTTGTTATTCTATTTATTACCTCAGCTATTTTTTTTCTCTCTAAACACCTTTATTTCCACATATATGCACGTACATGCATAGAAATGATGTAAACCACTTTACGCACTGTTCTAAGTATTGCTATGATTTTGTAATTTAATCACGTTCATAAATAATTTTCAGTAACAAAAGTTCTCTTTATTCTACTACAAAATCTATAATGAATTGCATTAAAATTACATTTTTGTTATAAATTTAACACCCAAAACAAGAGAGCCGTAAACGCAAACTCTTTAAGCTACATGACGTCATTTTGTGTCTGTGCCAAATCATGATGACGTCCCAATAGTATTGTTCGTTAGACCAATGCAGAATATTTCTCACTGAGAAAATATGGAAAATATTTTCCGTTATGAGTGACCGCTGGGGTAATAATGACCAAATATTTAACATCCATTAGCCAGTGATAATTAATCAGTTGATAAATAATATTGGTGAAAGTATATGAAATTGCTTAGACGGAAACTTTCTTTTCTTCTAGAAACATCCCAAAAATTAAGAGTGGAATTTACAAATCATTTACAGACATGTAGTTAATTTAATGACCAATTGTGTTTAGTTTCAGCAAAGCGCAAGAGAAGATTGACAAAGAGAAGAGTCAAACTCTTCTCAATTCTGTTCTCAGGAAAGTCCCAGAAAAAGGTATAATTACATACATATATTATTAGTAGTACAGTGAAACCCCTCTAAACCAGACATTCTCGGGACCAAGTAAAATGTCCAGTTTTAAGAGGTATCCGGTTTAAAGAGGTTATTTTCTATACTGATTTTTAAAAAAGGACCGTGGAAAATGTCCAGTTTTGGAGAAATTCCGGTTTTGAGAGGTTTCGCTGTAGTAGTATTTTATGGTGTTTTTTTTTTTACAGACTATTTGAAAGGAAATAATTTTTTTGCATGCTCAAATTGATGATTTCGAGGAAAATTAATTCCTTTTGGCACCGACAGAGAAAACAGAAATCTGGGGTTTCCTCAGAGGCATATGGTGTAGGGGTCCACTACGCCTTAGGTGTGTAAGTAAGCACTTTGGAATTGTGTTAGTGCCTGAAATCAATTGCCTCGACGCTTTAATTGGCTATACATGTATGTGACAATCAACTGTTGGTTGTAACAACTTTTAAAACTGTACAGTACACAGGTATTCACACTTTTAAAACTGTACAGTACACAGTTATTCACACTTCTAACAGGTGAAACATGTCGTGCATACCTAATTAGATGCAGAGTCCTCAGCACCATTTTGTTTTAACAACAGTCAATTACTAATGTTCATAGACTACACAGCTGGCACTTGTGTTTGCATTAAAACTGATAGTAAAAATGTAAGCGCCTTAAAAATATCCTTGGGAAAGTTCTGGAAATACAAACTTTGATAGGATATTCATACATCGGTTATAACACAGTCTGCACAGTACAAGTAAATACATAAGTAAAAAACAGCCACCATATTCAGCAGGTACATGTAGATGAGACTCTCATTGAGAAATCGGTCTACGGGTCAGTGACTTGTGGGTTAGTTTTTCAAGTGTCAGTTCTAGAAAATAGCTTCCTGACCACTGCGTCACGCAAGCTGACACACTGTATATCGCATAAAGTACATTCACTCATTCGTATTTCCCGCTGTTTTGCACACGACGCTGACCAAAATAATAATAGAACAACACTGATGAAGACTAATCTTGATAATGGCCAGTTTAGTTTTTTGTTTTTGTGTGAGAAATACTGATTTTATTTTCACTTTCTCATCAAAACATGCCCCCATTTGAACTTATTGAACTCTTATTAGCCATCAATCAAACATGGAAGTTTGGTTTGCTATATAATGTTTTTAGTTCATGTAAATAAAATAAAACTATTTATTGCCATGAGTGCCAATTACATTTGTATCTGTGGTAAAATTAAAATTCAACCAAATTTGGGACATTTCGGCATAATATGATTATTCATATTTATCACATTGAGTGTTTCCGACTGTTGCATATTTTCGAACTTTCATAAAATATTGGTAAATAATTTCGGAAAGTATCCCTTCACACAATCAAAACTATAACTTTTGTTGCAATTAATAATTTTAACTGAGAATTTGAAGCCTATTTACAGGACAATTTAAGTAAAATTTAATGTAGTTTTATTTTGCTGCATCAGCAACACTTGGCTCCTTGCCAACTGTTCATCAAATTTGTAATTTCACGTGTATTTGACTGAGTCATTGAGAGCCCTGGGTATGCAAGTATCCAGGAACAAAACTTATCCTATAACTTAACCACGATATCCGTGTCATAAACCCATGTGATAATTTAGTGTATTAACTCTGTTAATAATGGTATGCAAATTTGAAATTATATGCAAATTTTCAAGGTCTCTCGGTAATAAGATGTTACTGTGCATGGGTCATTTATTTAACAAGCCATCAAGACCTGTATACCTGAGCGTAACGTGTTCATAAGATTTAGTTAGTGCGTGATACATCATATAACCGATGGAGGCAACTTTAGTACTGTACTTTACTAAATATCGAATGAAAATGATATTTTAGAAATGCTATAGGATAAATAGAATTTGCTACTCGTGACTTTTAAATGCAAAATATCAACCTCATCTAATTAATTGGTATGTATCTTGGCAGAGCCTCGATTAACAGACTCTGTTGATATTTTCCATATTAAAAACACTCGTGACGAATCCTTTATGTACCAATATTTGCCCAATTACTAAGTGATATTGTGCAAAATGTAAATATTGTTGAACTGTGGAAGTAATTGTATGGTGGTGTGTTTAATGTCACCCCTCTTGTATCATCTACAATTTACATTAATTTCAGTGCTGACCAGTTGACCAGACCTTATTTCCAGCAATTGACCGTTAACCCATGAGAATGATAGTAATAGGAAAAATGAGCATTATGTAATCTTTGTCTCGTCTCCAATACACTAAATATAAAATGTTTGATAATAAAATGTGTATAAAAATGATCAAATGTTTGACTGGACATTGATAGCAAATCAATAACAAGTTTGTTAAAACAAAAAAAGGATTTTTTTTTTTTTAACAACACCACTAGAGCACATTGATTAATTAATCATCAGCTATTGGATGTCAAACATTATGGTAAGTTTGACTCATAGTCGTTAGAGGAAACCCGCTACATTTTTGCTAATGCAGCAAGGGATTTAAACAAAACAGAACGTTTAACACTGTTGTTTTTGACTGTTTTTGCAGGAACCTTCAACCTGGAGAATGTGTTAGAGTCTACCTATTTCTTCAGCTAGTGGATCACTGTGGAAGAAAAAAACTAGAACACCGAGTTACTCATGGTTTTGTTTTCTGTGATATTCAACTGTGCTGGAAATGTGTGTGTGCTGAGCTTGTGATATTTTTAATAGTAGCTAAATGACAAGAGAACAGCAGTATGACAAAAGTGCTTTATATATATATATATACAGTATCCCTATTACAAATGTAAAAGTGGTCAAAATTAGCCGAAATTCCTGCCAGACATTCGGTCCGCGGTAAGTTAAGAATTCTATTTGACCAAACATTATAATGTATGAACACAAAATAATTGATTGTCTGATGGGATGGCAGGCTAAAATATCTCCCGGCCCGTGGTTTTGTTGACCTAGCAAAAACCAGTCTGGAAATCAGTATTTCGACCCCTCATACACATATTAGATATATGTATTGGTTGTTCCTTTTGTATGGGAAAACATTTATGTGCACTAAAAAAACTGCAAAATAGTCTGAAACCAACAGCAAAGTTTGAAAATTGATGAAATCTGATAAAAATTATGACACACCATAATTGTGAAAATGATGTCGTGTTTACGAAGAACCAAAAACATTTTTTTTCTTCATTACTGGGGATGGGGCGTAATCCAGTGTTAAATAGCTTGCCTGATGCACAGTCAGTCTAGGATCAAACCTCGTTGGTGGGCCCATTGGACTATTTCTGTCTGGGATGGTGCTTATAAAAGATCCCTTGCTACTAATGGAAAAATGCAGTGGTTTTTTTTTGCTAAGACTGTTAAAATTACCAAATGTTTGACATCCAATAGCCGGTGATTAATGAATCAATGTGCTCTAGTGGTGTCGTTAAACAAAACAAGTTTCTTTCCTTCATTGTCGTTAATCATATACCTGAGACGTGTACAAAAAAGAAGTGTATTATTATTATTTTTTTAATGACACCATTAGAGCACATTGATTTATTAATCATCGGCCATTTTGACTCAGTCATAGAGAGGAAACCCGCTAAAGTTTTGCTAATGCAGCAAGGGATCTTTTATATACATTTTCCCACAGACAGGATAGCACATACCACGGCCATTGATATACCAGTCTTGGTGCACTGGCTGAAATGAGAAATAGCCCAATGGGCCCACTGATGGGGATCGATCCAAAACTAACCACACATCAAACCAGCGCTTTAACACTGGGCTAAGTCTTGCCACTAGACTTATACAATACATGCACAGGAACTTTTTTCCCCTGTCAGTATGTATTAAAAACTGATTTACAGGTGTTCATAGAACACTATGTTGTGATTACCAGAGAACACTGGTTACAAAATATTGGTGATATTTTTAATTCTGGTTACTAGTTTCCAGATGACAGTGATTGCATATGTCCATGAATACTCTGTTTTAGGTTACACATGTTCAAAGAATCATTTGACTGGTTACAAGTTGCCTGTTAACTTGATGACTTGCAACAAGCAACGAGCCTCGGTGGCGCAGTGGTTGAGCCATCGGACTACAGGCTTGTAGGTACAGAGTTCGCAGCCCAGTACTGGCTCCAACCCAGAGCGAAGTTCTTAAGGGCTCAGTGGGTAGGTGTAAGGCTACTACACCCTCTTCTCTCTCAGTAACCAACTAACAACTAACCCACTGTCCTGGACAGACAGCCCAGATAAATGAGGTGTGTGCCCAGGACAGCGTGCTTGAACCTTAATTGGATATAAGCACGAAAATAAGTTGAACTGAAATGCAACAAGCCACCACAATAGGCTATGTTGTGGAGTTTGGTGTGATGTTTTCAAATTACCGCAACAGTTACATGTATTTTGCTTTTGAACCATCAATTTTCTTTGCCACTTTTCTTAATTATTTATTTTTTATTTTTGACAAATTAAAAAGTCCTTTCTTGCCCATTAACCACAAAAAATGTTTTGTAGACTTATTTTTTTCCAACAGCATATTGTTTGCAGTGGCCACTTTCTTCATTGCCAAAATTGGACTTCCACTTATTAGAGAATGTAACTGGTTACAAGTAGACAAGTATCTTGACTGGTTATGGTAGGTCATTAAACTAACTGGTTATAAGTAGAGACAGAATATCTTGACTGGTTATAGTCGGTCATTAAACTAACTGGTTACAAGCTGTCAACACATGTTGCCTAGCTGTATACAGATAATATTACAGAATTTGGGAATGTCAAGACATTATTTGTATGGTTGATATATTCTTAGAAATAAATTTCACAAGATTAGGTATGAAAAAATACATGTAGTTGTTCATATTTATATGACACAAAAATTCAATGTCGAAAAAGTTGACCATGGTATGTGCTGTCCTGTCTGAGAAAGAATATATATAAAAGATCTCATGCTACTAAAAGGAAAATGTAGCAGGTTTCCTCTTAAGACTACATGTCAGAAGTTTGTTTTGTTTAACGACACAACTAGAGCACATTGATTAATTAATCATCGGCTATTGGAGGTCAAACATTTGGTAATTCTGACTCGTGCTCATTAGAGGAAACCTGCTACATTTTTTTTCTAATATACACATGTAGCAAGGGATCTTTTATATGCACTAATATACACATGTAGCAAGGGATCTTTTATATGCACTTCCCCACAGACAGGAAAGCACATACCACAGCCTTTGTCCAGTTGTGGTACACTGGTTGGAATGAGTAAAAAACCCAATCAGTTGAATGGATCCACCGAGGTGGTTTGATCCTGCGCCGCAAGCACCTCAAACGAGCACTCAACTGACTGAGCTAAATCCCGCCCCACTACACGTCAGAATTACTATTTGTTTGTAAACTCGATGTGTTACTACATTATCATATACTTACATGTAAACTCAGTGTTTTACCACATGGGCAATACTCAATGTGTACTACATGGACAGTTTGTGTGTAAAATCTAATGTCTTAAAGGGACAGACCCTAGTTTTTTAAACACTACGGCATATTTTTCACTATTAGAGCCATTTTTGATCACTGAAAATAAAACATTGCTTATATTTTATTGTTTTGATTATCCATTTCCATACATCCGAAGTGTTTCTGGTTATCCTGGTGTTTCTAATACCACAAAATGCATGTTTCATATTTTTAAAAACGCACATGCGTTTGATAAATAAGTTATGGAGTCGAATTTTAGTCTGTGCTTAACAATATTCACAGTTTTAACGTCAGACTCTTGTGTCACACTCTAGTAATGTTATCCAAATGTGTTACAGGTTTGTAACTTGACCATACTTATAGTGTCCCATTTTTACTGGCTGAAGCAGGATATTAAAGTCTCTAGTTTTTAGGAAAGTGTAAAACATTTCCTTTTATTCATTTTTTTGGGTGTTTTTTTTTAACCCATAACAAACAATTAATACTGTTTAATGTTTTGCTTAAATGATCAGTTTTAGCTTGTCCAATGTGTTTCTTATGATTGTGGTGTTTGTAGAACACAAATTAATTTATGTGAAACAAAGTTATAGATCTCGGAAATTATGCTCAGTAGTTTTGACTGATTGAGTGACTGATGTGTTATGTTAAACGGTTTATCCGTGTGTATTAGTGTGTTTACAGATATGGTGAAATACCAATAGTAAAACATCTGTGTTGTGTTCATTTTTAATATGATTATATAGCCATGATTTGGCTGGGGTATAAAACTACACTGTGATAGTTAAAAAGTTTGTTTTGTTTAACCACACCAGCAGCAACAAAAAACATCAGGATATGTCTTATCTGACAGTAGTTGCCAGGTGGTTCTGATTAACCTGATTACATCATGTTATAGTCGCAGGAACAAATTACCTCTCCATGGCCTTGTACATGACATTAACACAATAATGTCATCAACGTTTTGAGTCATTACTCTTGAACACTTGGTACATTAGACCTTAGTTTAGCCAGAAGTTGGTCCCTCATTGCTTCTACACTGGTTTTTACACTACACGCACACTGGAAGCAAGTAGATATTGCGGGTGCTGTTTGAAATCACATGCGCCAAGCAAAGTTTATAGTGGTTTCGGTTATATGCTTCATCATAAAATGTTTAAAGCTAGATTTCCTGAAATGCAATTTCCTGCATTCTACAAGTAAGATGCATTTCTGCATTAAGAAAAATGAAGCGGGTTTCCTCAGATGACTACGAGTCATAATTACCATGTTTGACATCCAATAGCCGATGATTAATTAATCAAGTTGCTCTACTGGTGTCGTTAAATAAAACAAACAAACAAAAAATCTACAAGTAAAATTCACCTCTGCCTTTAGATTTACTACCAATAATATTTTTGATAAAGAAATATTTAGGGGAGGGAGACTGCAGTCCCCCTGCTCTGCCGTGTCTGCACTACACATTAAACCAAATGACCACTTCGGTAACCACTTCGAGAATAGTTCACAAACGTTTAGTGAAAAACGGCTGGTTGAACACGGGCCACATGTAGGCCAGAAGTGTTCTGAGGACATCACAATTATTTCATCATGATCTTTGTACCATGATCTGTATATTGTCGGTGATCAGTGTCTGTGTCTGGGAGTGGCCTTCACCCACAGACCGGTCTGAGCCTTCATGATGCCCATGGCTGATCGTTTAACTTCATGGGTAGGGTCAACTTCCAGATGATATCTAGAAAAGAGAATTCATTTGTTAATTCTGGTAGTGACTACATGTACCCCCAAAATGGCAACCATGGGTAATGTATTGTTAAATATATAACATAAAAAAAGAATCATCTTATATATTTAAGCATAGCCTTACCCCCAGGATTGTTGTTTGGGGGCACCTGTGGTAGTGACCTGATCATTTGGTGAACACCGAGTCAGCAGTACATACAAAATAACTAATGAATACGTCATCCGAAGCTGTTTTCCTGTCTGTGGGATGGTGCATATATAAAAGATCCCTTGCTGCTAATCAAAAAGAGTAGCCCATGAAGTGGCGACAGCAGGTTTCCTCTCTCAATATCTGTGTGGTCCTTAACCATATTTCCTTCCTTCCGAAGCTAGGGGTTTTTGGGGTGTTTTTTTTGGTCTGTTCCAATTTAGTTTGATCTTCAAAAAAATATTAAAATGAGATAGTGTTTTGGAAAAAACAAAAACCAGTCCTGATTCCTGCTCCCCTCTACACCCTCCTGGAAAGATTTAGAAGAGTGGCAAATTGATCACCTTTTAATGAATTTTATTTGAATCTTCATGTTATTGATTGCATACACATTGTACATGTATCACGATTTCCTGAGAGTGATATACAGGTTGTCTTGGTTTTGCTCATGCTGAAAACTATTATATTTGTATGTACAATTTGTTAAAATATTGGTCAAGATATACTGATGGAAAGAAATAATTAAAAGAACTCAGGAATGGCGGAGACTGTACGCATGTAAAATTCTCATCCATATTGTCAGGAAATTAACTGTGTTACTGACATTCACTACGACATACATGTTTGAATGGTGTACTGTCTCGTACTAAAAGGTGTTTTTTTTAGCGACACCATTAGTAAAGTTTGTTTTATTTAATGACGCCACTAGAACACATTGATTTTTTATCTTATCATCGGCTATTGGACGTCAAACATGGTCATTCTGACACTGTTTTTTTTTAGAGGAAACTCGCTGTCGCCACTACATGGGCTACTCTTTCCGATTAGCAGCAAGGGATCGTTTATTTGCACTTACTACAGGCAGGATAGCACAAACCATGGCCTTTGTTGAACCAGTTATGGATCACTAGTCGGTGCAAGTGGTTTACACCTACCCATTGAGCCTTGCGGAGCACTCACTTAGGGTTTGGAGTCTGTATCTGGATTAAAAATTCCATGCCTCGACTGGGATCCAAACCCAGTACCTACCAGCCTGTAGACCGATGGCCTAACCATGACGCCACCGAGGCTGGTCCGACACCATTTAGAGCACATTGGATGTCAAACATTTGATAATTTTGACTTGGTCTTAGAGAGGAAACCCTCTTCATGTTTCCATTAGTAGCAAGGGATATTTTATATGCACCATCTCACAGACAGGATAACACATAACATGGCCTTTGATATATCAGTCGTGGTGCACTGGCTGGAATGAGTAATAGCCCAATGGGCCCACCGACGGGGATCGATCCCAGACCGACCGCGCATCTAGCGAGCGCTTTACCACTGAGCTACATCCCGTCCCTATATTCCACGAAGTAAAAACATATTTTTCAATTGTTTTATCAATTAACCTGTGTATTTTATTAATGCTTTGTAATTCGTGTAGGTTGTGTGTAAATATGTATGATAAAACAACTGAGGAAATATAAATTTCAGTTCAAATTTTGACCGAACTTCAAACAAATATTAACTTACGGTAACCATGCTTAAATTAAATAAAATATGTGAATACATCACAAAATATTTCCAACATACATAATAGGAAAAAACAGAAGAGGATTACAGTCACAAAATAACAGTTACCGTTTCAGAACTCGTGCGACCACCACTTTATCCTCATTCATTGCAAAATGCTGACCAATACAATTCCTGTAAGTAAACACATAATGTGAATCAGGTTTTTAATTCATTTGGTTTCCTACATTCCATCTATTCACCATGCAACAAAGTTTGAAAGCACTATTTTTATGCTGGCAGACAGTGGCCCTTCTATCCATACCGGTATATAACAAAATACAGACATTAATAAACACTGATCTAAATCTTGAATAATTACAATCTCCAGGGCTGCATCTCGCTTAAAATAGTTTTAAAAAAAAATAAAAAATAAAAATAAATAAACAAGCAATACCTGTCCAGTTTTTCATGGTTAGTTGATTAGTGGTTATTGAGAGAAAGGAGGTAGTGGCTTTATACCTACCCATTGAACCCTTAATAACTTGCTCTGGGTTGAAGCCGGTACCGGGCTGCGAACCCTGTACCCACCAGCCTGTAGTCCGGTGGCTTAACCACTGTGCCACCGAGGCTGGTACCTGTCCCCTACCAGGCCCCCAAGTTCAAGGACCATAACTGTCAAACATGGATAAATTCCATACCGGTATTTGACAGAGTTATGACTCCTTAATCAATTCCTGCCAGAAATAATCCAATGGGCAGGGATTTATGGTAGAATGAAAAGTTAATATTTTGGTTTAAATATGGGGCAACATACCACCTCCCCAATCCCCCCTCCCCACCATACCTACGAGCTAAAACTGACACTTTTAAAGGTACACACTTCAGTACATATGTGGTTGACTAAGCACATCTCTGCAACTCCAACTTACCTAGGTCCGGCAACAAATGGCAGAAAGGCATACTGGTCCATCTTGGAAATATTGTCTGGTAAAAACCGGTCCGGGTCAAAGACCTCTGGCTCGGACCAGACATGTGGGTTGTTATGAAGACCATATACGCTGATGATGATGACGGTGCCCACTGGAAACGAAACCCCGTCAAAGACCACCTCTCGGGCCAGTCTGCGAGACAAGAACGGAACTGGGGAGTGGTATCTCAGACTCTCCTTCACACAGAGGGTCAAGTAATTCAGCTCAGACAGGTCCTCCCTGAAGAAAAGACATTTTTTATTTAACGACGCAACTCGACACATTTTATTTACGGTTATATGGCGTCGGACGCTGAAGAGAGAGAAAAACGGTTTGTGTTGAAAAGGAACCAATGAATAGGCTTGTAACACACGCACGCACACGGACACTATCTCCCCCTTGGTGTTAGTTTACAAATATTTTTGTATGTTCTGTGATATATCGAATTCTCTCTCTCTCTCCCTCACAATAAATAATAATGAAATTAACATAAAATCCATTTGAGAAAGACGGAGGCAGAGAGTACACTTTAAACGGTTTATTCTAAATCGTTAAGATGAAGAAGCAGAAAATTGATTGAATATGATTACCAGCGGACTTCCGTATTATCTCCGATAACAGAGTCCAGCTCTTCCTGAATTTGGGTCTGGAATTCCTGGTGTTCCGCCATCGAATACAGCGTCCAGGAAATGGCGCTGGCAGTTGTGTCGTGACCTACAATGTATTGGTTCAAAACGTAACTCGCAAAACAACATTTGTTGAAACATTACGTCATGTTTTAAATTCATTTTTGTGCTTGAGCCTATATCCAATAATAAGTTCAAGTATGTTATCCTGGTCACACAATTCAGCTATAGATCAGGGATGTCGGTGTTTAGAGAAATGTCTGTGTGGTGGTCAGACAGCTCCCTATTGAGCCGTTAAGTCTCATATTCAAGGTCGGACATCCAATAGCCGATGATTATTTAATCAATGTGCTCTAGTGGTGTCCTTAAACAAAACAAACGTTAAACTTTAATTCAAGGTCGGGGCCAATTTCAGCAGACCCGTAGAAACAATCTGGAGTGCAGGGGATAGTAGAGGGGGCAATAATCTTTAAAGGTTGGGGTACATGATCTAATGGCGAATGGGGTGGGGCAGAAGCCACATTTATAACTTTATGGAGTTAGAAAAAATACCCCCGTAGTTGTCGTCGTCAAGAAGAGGGAGGCACACTTCCTGAGCCTGATCAGTATGCGAACCCAGTACTAGGGCCTCCACGAGTCCAATATATTGGACTCGAGTACTCGAGGGTCAAACTCGACCCGGACCCGAGTATCTGATGCTTAGATTGATGATAATGAGATTAAGGAATAAAGTAAAACAGCATTATGCATCTAATTCCAACGCTGAACATGGATATCAAATCATGCTATTGTATTGCATTTAGAAACCGGTTGATATGTTCAGTGTTGTGAAGGGCGGACGGCCAGTTTAAAAAGAGAAACTAGCGCATGATCATAATTATTGTGTAACTTATATGCTGAAATTATTGTCCTACATTGTCCATTGTATTATAGTTGATCATTGTATTCCACCTTGTACGGGTACTCGAGTCCTGTGAACGGACTCAAGTCTTGCTAGACTCGACCCTTGCCCGAGTACTCGCGTACTCGTGGAGACCCTACCCAGTACCTAACAGCCTCAGTTCCGATGACTTTATCACTACAGAACCGCATGGACAATATGTAGGGTCTATGATGTATGTTACTTTACAGGAGCCTGGTTTGTGTACCTTCGAAAAGGAAAGTGTCCACTTCGTTTCTGATTTCCAGTTTGGTCAGTCCAACTCCGTTTTCATCTTTAGCGGTCAGTAGTATGTCGAGAAAATCAAGGTGCTGCTTCTGTGACAATCCACCCGTTTCCTGTCCATTGAATAAAAACAAAAAATATTTAATAATAAAATAAACACGCATTCGTATCTCCTGAGTTCAAAAGTCATTAACTGTCAACAATGGGTAAGTCGCTATTAAAGTCAAATTTCGATCCGTGTCAATACATGATAAAGTTGTACACAAAATGTCAGCTCAGTATCATGAGGAATTGCGGAGGAGGGGGGGGGGGGGGGGGGGGGGGGGGGGGTCATTCCCGAAAACTATATAAGACAGACGGACAGAAGGATCGAGACAGTAGGTGACTAAGAAGAAAGAAAACAATATATAGCCGTTTCTGTCCATGAAATATACGAGAATATTTCTAATATTTTGATGAAACGTTATAGCTAGTGCACTATGCCAAATCACATTCAAATCAGTCCAGTAAAATAATAGAAAGAAATAGTCGGTCAAAGAACGGCAAAGGCAAAACAAACTAATGTAAACATACCAGTGTTTTCCTACGTGTTTCTATGATGTTTTCGGCAATCCCGTGCACATACTTGCAGTTCTGTAAGAATTTCTTCGCGTGAGACGAGCGATAGAAAATGAAGTTTGGATTTAATATAGGGTTCCTGCAAGAAGCAAAGTCGATATTAAAATAACAGTTGAAACTTAAATCACCTAACATAATAAAAGTAGATTATATTTAAGTTAAATGAACCATATTTTGAAGACTAGTACAGCCAAGCATTCTGGGAGTACTGCTAAAGCAATACATGTCCCCTATCGGGCCCAAAACATTTCAAGTTCAAAGGCCATAACTGCTAGATAAAGTGTAAATCGCCATGAAAATCAAACTTGATTTGTAAAAGTACCTGATAAATATATATACAAAATTTCATCTCAATATCTAGAAACATTGCAAAAAAAAAAATTTTTTTACATATCTCCTAAATTCAAGGGCCACATATCTCTATAAAAATAAGTAAATCATGAAAGTCAAACTTGACGATAACAGTACATGATAAAGCTATACACCTAACTTCAGTTCAATATCTTGAGGCATTGGAAAGGGGGGGGGGGGGGGGGGGGGGGTGCGAAAATAAAATTTCGTGATTAATTCCATGATCCGCTATCAGGTGCTCGTACTTCATCGCACCGCCACTCCCCTAGGAGATCCGTAACAGGAAGTTCCATCCCTCGTGCATAATCTAATTAAAATTAGCTCCACTGGTTAATTACTATTACCTGTGGATCTAGCATCACCCCATTGGAGCTCATTCGGGTGAATTACGAAGTATGCCGGAAACTAATTCCAATATAAAAGTTTATATAAAATTCGTTTCAAGACGAAAAAACCCAAACTGTGATGGTATATCCATAAAATCTGTTTATACCAGTATACAATCCAGAGTTTATTACTGCACTTTTCCGAAAGTTTTTTAATGTTGAAATAGACCAACAACTTCGCCTATTGCATAAATAGTATCGCCCGATATTGTTAGAATTTGTATGCTCCCAAATAACGCTATAAAAGGCTAAGTTTAATTGGTCGATATTTAAATTGTTGTTTATAAAGAAAGAAAGAAAGAAATGTTTTATTTAACGACGCACTCAACACATTTTATTTACGGTTATATGGCGTCAGACATATGATTAAGGACCACACAGATTTTGAGAGGAAACCCGCTGTCGCCGTTTCATGGGCTACTCTTTCCGATTAGCAGCAAGGGATCTTTTATTTGCGATACCCACAGGCAGGATAGCACAAACCATGGCCTTTGTTGAACCAGTTATGGATCACTGGTCGGTGCAAGTGTTACACCTACCCATTGAGCCTTGCGGAGCACTCACTCAGGGTTTGGAGTCGGTATCTGGATTAAAAATCCCATGCCTCGACTGGGATCCGAACCCAGTACCTTCGAGCCTCTAGACCGATGGCTTAAGCACGACGCCACCGAGGCCGGTTGTTGTTTATAAATGAAATGTCACCTGGACATGGGAGTCCACGCAATGCTGTTAGATCTACTGGTAGACCAGTAGAGCTAATTTTAATCAGATTGCCTCATGCAACGCCCGTAGGAGGACTGCCACTCCCTAGGAGACTGCCACTCCCCATGGATGTCCGTAACAGGATGTTCCATCCCTCGTGCACCGCACGTTGGAGGACTGCCACTCACCCAGGAGATCCGTAACAGGATCTTCCATCCCTCGTGCACCGCCCGTTGGAGGAATGCCACTCCCCTAGGAGATCCGTAACAGGATGTTCCATCCCTCCTGCACCGCCCGTTGGAGGACTGCCACTCCCCTAGGAGATCCGTAACAGGATGTTCCATCCCTCGTGCACCGCCCGTTAGAGGAATGCCACTCCCCTAGGAGATCCGTAACAGGATGTTCCATCCCTCCTGCACCGCCCGTTGGAGGACTGCCACTCCCCTAGGAGATCCGTAACAGGATGTTTCATCGCTCCTGCACCGCCCGTTGGAGGAATGCCACTCCCCTAGGAGATCCGTAACAGGATGTTCCATCCCTCGTGCACCGCCCGTTGGAGGAATGCCACTCCCCTAGGAGATCCGTAACAGGATCTTCCATCCCTCGTGCACCGCCCGTTGGAGGAATGCCACTCCCCTAGGAGATCCGTAACAGGATGTTTCATCGCTCCTGCACCGCCCGTTGGAGGAATGCCACTCCCCTAGGAGATCCGTAACAGGATGTTCCATCCCTCGTGCACCGCCCGTTGGAGGAATGCCACTCCCCTAGGAGATCCGTAACAGGATGATCCATCCCTCGTGCACCGCCCGTTGGAGGAATGCCACTCTCCTAGGAGATCCGTAACAGGATGATCCATCCCTCGTGCACCGCCCGTTGGAGGAATGCCACTCTCCTAGGAGATCCGTAACAGGATGTTTCATCGCTAGTGCACCGCCCCTTGGAGGAATGCCACTGCCATGACTAGCTTCGAAAACCCAGACTTTCACAGGACAGAAGTAATCGGAATGACTGTCAACACAGTGATAATATCAGGGACAAAATCGACACACCAAAACACATTCCATAGTTTGCACGTGCATCACGCATTTGCCCCGTACACGTGCGTGGGATGTCATTCTCGATTTTGACAATTTCCAGGAAGGTCGATTAATCACTGTGAAACATTATTTCTATCAATCTTTTTCATTCTGTTGATCATAAAGTTATTGTTTTGTTTTTAGTCATTTTTATTGTTTGAATTTGCGATTTACTGATAAAACACGTCAACTTTCAAATTTCACTTCTGACCCCAATCGTCCTTCAAGATCTTTGGTTGTCATAAAACATATTGTAAAACTGAACTACCGGTTGTAATGTTTGCCCAATTAATTCACTATTATCATATAACCATTCCCCACAGCTAATATAACTTAGAATTTTGGCAATTGTAAATTCTTACTAGAGTTCCCCTACTTTTTTTGAAGAGTTTACAATTCACATAACCGAACAATCGGTTACCTAAATAAAACTCACGTGAACCGATTTGTGGTTATAGGGCCACATAGGTGTGCGAGTAGAAACCCGCTGTCGCCACTTCATAGGCTACTCTTTTCAATTAGCAGTAAGGGAGCAGGGGTTGGGGACAGTGGAAATGTCATGGCAGATACCAAATAGTGGTAGTCTTAACACTGGCTAAGCTAGATACGGGCTAAGCTAGATACGGGCTAAGCTAGATACGGGCTAAGCTAGATACGGGCTAAGCTAGATACGGGCAAATCCTGCCCCTCCCAATCACACTTTCTCCCACCACATTTTATATTTTCCTGTCACCCCATAACACGATTCACAGACAGTTTGTTTTGTTTAACGACACCACTAGAGAACATTGATTTATTCATCATCGGCTACTGGATGTCGAACACATGGTCATTTTGACAGTCATAGAGAGGAAACCCGCTATATTTATTTCATTAGTAGCAAGGGATCTTTTATATGCACCATCCCACAGTCAGGATAGCACATACCACGGCGTTTCATATACCAGTCGTGGTGCACTGGCTGAGACGAGAAATAGCTCAGTGGGCCCACCGACGGGGGGTCGATCCTAGACCAACCGCGCATCAAGCGAGCGCTTTACCACTAGGCTACTTCCCGCCCCTCACCGACAATGTTTGATCCCACCCCACCCCTCCAGCCCAACATAAAACCCTAACTAAACCAATGGGTTTCAAAAGTGTGTCGATGTATGTTGGACAAACATTATTTTCCTTTAAAACTAATCTTGTATATTCCGCGTGGGTAGTTTGTATTAAGTTTGGTCACGACCACATGGAGTGAAGTCAGGGTCACAAGCGCGGTCAGAGCATGACATCTTACTCGATTTATTCGTCTAAGCCAGCATGACCACAGACACAATAACATTTACGTACACGAGATCAGTTTACGTACAATATGCAAAGAAGAAGAAGAAATGTTTTATTTAACGACGCACTCAGCACAGTTTATTTACGGTTATATGGCATCAGACATATGGTTAAGGACCACACAAATATTGAGAGGAAACCTTTTGTCGCCACTTCATGGGCTACTCTTATTGATTAGCAGCAAGGGATTTTTTATATGCACCATCCCGCAGACACAATAGCACACACCACGGCGTTTGATATACCAGTCGTGGTACACTGGCTGGAACGAGAAATAGCCCACTAGGCCCACCGAAGGGGATCGATCCCAAACCGACCGCGCATCAAGCGAGCGTTTTACCACTGGACAACGTTCCGTCCCTTTGGTGTTTATAACCCGAGTGATCACCAGTGAGAAATACTGGCCACGGCGGTGTCCTAATTACGCAACGGATGGTAGGTACAGGGTTCGCAACCCGGTACCGACTCCCATTCAGAGCGAGTTTTAACGACTCAATGGGTAGGTGTACGACCACTACAACGACTTCTCGCTCACTAACCACTAAACAACTATCCTGATCAAACAGTCAGCATGGCTGAGGTGTGTGCCCATGGCAGCGTGTTTGAAAAAAACATAGAACTGAGTGAATGAAATTGGGAATTGGGAAATTGTTTAACGTGCACATTCAGAGCAAGCAGTTGTAGCGCACGCCTGTCCTGGGCACAGGCACTGGCCTCAGCCGGTTCCTCCGTCCAGAACAGGAAAGGATTGGGGTGGGTGAAGGAGGGACCGCCTGCACTGGCAGGTGGAGTGAATGAAAAATGAGAAGAGGTCTATATAGACCCTTCCCATAAAAATGGGGGCCATGATCCGTGTCATCATTGTGGAGTAAGGGGGAGAGGCAGGGGGAGAGGCAGGCGGCGGGGAGAACCTCCGAATCAACAACAGCAAGAGAGTTGTAGCTTGTCTTTCAAAGGCAACAATCAAATGACGGAAAATATTCGTGTCTCCATGTTCGTGGTTAAGCTATACTTTCAATAATAGGCCTACGTTTGTGTTCAACGAGGGCAAGCAATACCGAACGAAAATTTGACTGGTTTACATCTTTTCCTATCCTGTCGCATATATTTAACGTCTGGTTAGGTTATTGCAAAGAACCAGTCATGCGAGCGACCACCATCGCTCGACTTTCTGAACATGTTTCAGAATTTCAGCGTTTAAAAATAGTAATAATGAAATAGGTCGTCTAACATATGGCACTTGGATTTGCGAATTAATACCCCCCCCCCCCCCCCCCCCCCACCCACCCCCCCCCCCCCCCCCCCCCCCACCCCCCCCCCACCCCCCCCCCCCCCCACCCCCCCCCCCCCCCCCCCCCCCCCCCCCCCCACCCCACACACACCAAGTTGCTGACATCTTCCGACTCGGGGCAATGAAAATACGTTGGATTTTTAATCGAATACTTAACCCTTACACTACCACTACTAAACTTAGCACTTATTGCTGCTGAAATGGTCTCCTGGGGGCCTGAGTACAAGAAATACCATACCTTTATTACCACCACCCGTTTTGGACACATCCGCTAGGAAATGTCTAAGACAGGCGTGCTTGAACGTTCAGTGGATGTAAGCACGCATGAAATGGTTGACTGATTGACTGACTGACTGAAACTCACAGTATCCTTAAAGTAGATATTGCTAGCATCTCTTTTACTGCTTGAAGATATGGATGTGCGTCACTAAAAAAAAAAATCGTAATAAATAATAATAGTTAATAACAACAGCAGCAGCAACAACAAAAATGTGAGAAGAAGAAGAAAGAATGTACATTAATGTAACCAGATTGTAAACAAATGAAAGAGATTTTTAACTGGCTTTTTTTTTTTGTATTAATTAAAAGGACAGAAATAATTAAATTATAAGCTCCTAACAGAGAGAGAGAGAGAGAGAGAGAGAGAGAGAGAGAGAGAGAGAGAGAGAGAGAGAGAGAGAGAGAGAGAGAGAGAGAGAGAGAGAGAGAGAGAGAGAGAGAGAGAGAGAGAGAGAGAGAGAGAGAGAGAGAGCGAGAGAGAGAGAGACATTCGTGTTCGTTAGATACCATTTATCTCACAACTATATCTAACTGTATGTATCTAACGAGCGAAAGCGAGTTTGATACGTTTTGAAACAGTGGACCCAGTACACAACGACTGGCACATCAAAGGCCGTGGTATGTGTAATCCTTTCTATGGGATGGTGCATATAAAAGATCCCTTGCTGCTAATCGAAAAAAGAAGAAGAAGGAAGTGTTTTATTTAACGACGCACTCAACACATTTTATTTACGGTTATATGGCATCAGACATATGGTTAAGGACCACAAAGATATTGAGAGAGAAAACCCGCTGTGGGCACTTTATGGACTACTCTTTTCGATTAGCAGCAAGGGATCTTTTATATGCACCATCCCACAGACAGGGTAGTACATACCACGGCATTTGATATACCAGTCGTGGTGCACTGGCCGGAACGAGAAATAACCTAATATACCCATGGACGGTTCTGCACATAAAATGGACATTTATCAGAAGCTTTAAAATTTAGGCAAGGTGATCCGTTATCCCCATCAATACAAAAAAACAACAACAACAACAACAACAAAAAACCAGAAAGGAAAACGTGTCTATGTTGGTTTAAAGGTGCATTTTTGGCGTAGCTAGAGAATATCCAATATTACCCTGTCCTAGCTCTTTTCGTACTCCCACCCACCCCAACCCCCACCCAGTTGTTTTAGCCTAGGTAAGATCCTGCGAAACAACTCACCCACAGTTTTGTACGTCGCTGTCGTAGGACATCGCACACCTAAGAATGATGTCCAGGGTACAGTGAGTGATCAGGTTGTAGATGTCGAAACTCTCCCCAGACTCGGCGAATATGTCGATCTTCTCCTTTCAAAGAAACAAAACAAAATTTTGTATGTGTAACAACAGTACCAGAACACACTGGTTAAAGGGACAGATCCTAGTTTCAACCCGTGAAAATTAACACTTAAGTTAATCTACAAACCTGTAACACAGTTGGATAAAGTTACAACTGAGTGAAACCCTAGTTTCAACCCGTGAAAATTAACACTTAAGTTAATCTACAAACCTGTAACACATTTGGATAATGTTACAATTGAGTGAAACATGAGTGTGTCTTTGAAATAGTGAAATACCATCTAAAAATAGACCAAAACTCGACTCCATAACTGTTACTTCTCAGACACACGTGCGTTTTTTTTTTTAATATGAGAAATGTATTTTGTGATATTAAAAATACCAGGATGACCAAAACACTTCGAATGTGCGGAAATGGATAATCTAAACCGTGTAATCTAAGAAAAGTATTATTATCAAAAAACAGCCCTAAAGGTAAAAAATATGGCTTAGTGTTTAAAAACTAGGGTATGTCCCTTTAATTAATCATCGGCTGTTGGATCTAAAACCTTAAATTTCATGACTCTGACATGATTCTGGCTTCAGAGGAAACCAACTTTTCGACAAAGAGGGGGAAAAAACCTAACTGATCCTCCGAGAGGGTTCGATCCTACAACCAAACACCTCAGGCAAGTGTCCTACCGACGTAGCTACATTCTGCCACCTCCCCCCCCCCCTCCTCCACCACATTAAAATATGAAAACGAAGAAGAAAGGTCCGTTTGACAAACATTTTAAACACATTGGGCCTAGTGTTATTAAAGTTAAAAGTTTGTTTTGTTTATGCCACTACTAGTGCACACTGATTTACTATTGGATATAATTTTGATATACAATGATTCGTAGAGAGGAAACCCGTTATATTTTCCATTAGTAGCAAGGGATCTTTTATATGTATTTTCACACAGACAGGACAACACATACCACGGTCTTTGATACACCATAGCGGTGCACTGGCTAGAACGAGAAATAGCCCAATTGGCCCAGCAACGGGGATCGATCCCAGACCGACAACCGACCGCGCATCAAGCGAGTGCCGTACCACTGAGCTACGTACCGCTACTCCCTCAATCTTTAATAACTTACGGCCCATGCAGTCACTAATCTACACGGGAAAGACGATGTTGAAATCTTACCAGCAGTTTGTCGCAGCACTGGTTGTAGATGGCGACGTATGGTTTGAGAATGTCGAAGTGGAAAGCTGGGGTCAGCAGTCTTCTTGACCTGGCCCACCTCGCCCCGTCGGCTATCAACAGCCCCTCCCCCAGCCAGGGCCGGAGATGTTTATATCCACCAGAATGCTTGTTCTTCGGTTCTGAGAAAGATGGTGTATATTATATAGTTAACAAAACAAAGAATTCAAACAAGAATAAGCTTAGGTGGATTTCCCACAGACAGGAAAGCACATACCACGGCCTTTGACCAGTTGTAGTGGACTGGTTGGAACGAGAAAACAAATTGTTGAATGGATCCATCGAGATCGTTCGATCCTGCGACGCAAGCATCTCAGGCGAGAGCTTAAGTTAACTGAGATAAATCCCCACTCCCATTAGTAGAACGGGATCTTTTTAATTATATGCACTATCCCACAGACTGGATAGAACATAGCACGGCCTCTGATATACCAGTCGTGGTGCACTGGCTGGAACGAGAAATAGCCTAACTGTGCCCACCGACGGGGATCGATCCTAGACTGACCGCGCATCAGGCGAGCCCTTTACTACAGGGCCACGTCCAGCCCCTAACCAGCAATGAAGTCTTCTAGACAAAGTTGGCTCGGTGTTCTTTCGTCTGTTTCTTAGATTTCCTGTATGGGTGTTATGACCAGCGTAAAATAATACAACTAGTTGGATATAGTAATGTTAGATTCAGACTGCCAACTCACTGGCACGTAAAACTGTTGCCCGACGGTTGCGTTGTAATTTCCCCAACTGCCAACTTACAAGCGGGTGCGCTCAGATTAACAACTAATCGTAGCCGTAGGAGTTGTATACGATGATAATCGGGTTGTAAGAGCGCTCAGACTAGAAACTAGAGAATCGTAGAAGTCGTGAGAGCAGATAGTTGGCCAGATTTGTCGTGGCAGTTGGTAGTCTAAATCTAGCATAACAATTTTGGTTATTTCCAGTTGCTGAGTGCTTCTGATCTTCATAGTGTTTTGTGATAACCCAAACTTCATTTTATTTCCCAGTGTCATTTTTTGTTAGCAAAAATATATGAAGGTAAAATCCACTTTAGGTCGACTAAAAGCAAATTAATTATTGAAAAATATCCGCCAAATTCAAACTGCAAATCAACAAACTAAGGACATTCCATTTATAAGTTAGATGTAAACCGTGGGTCGGGCATGGTGGCCTTACACTGGACAAAAGTACGACCGCCGATTATATAAGCAGATCTCATTTGTCGAGGCTATTACACGACCGCTGTGTATAAAGCCACTTCTATGCTAAGTGATAAAGATGGCGACTGCCACTGCCGTTGTATTTATGAAACACATCTTCGTATGCAATATTTGGCTTAATGTGTGTACTGTAGGTAACTGGACCTGAGCAAAAAAAGAAAAGAAAAAAGAAAAAGAAAAAGAAAAAAAAGCGCCTTCCGAAGCGCGACAAGTGATAAGGAAGGGAAGGAAGGAATGTTTTTATTTAACGACGGACTCAACACATTTTATTTACGGTTATATGGCGTCAGACATATAATTAAGGACCACACAGATATTGAGAGATGAAATCCGCTGTCGCCACTTCATGGGCTGCTCTTTTCGATTAGCAGCAAGGGATCTTTTATATGCACCATCCCACAGACAGTGTAGTACATACAACAGCCTTTAATATACCAGTCGTGGTGCACTGGATGGAACGAGAAAAAGCCCAATGAGTCCACCGACGGGAATCGATCCCAGACCGACTGCGCATCGAGCGAGCGCTTTACCACTGGGCTATGTCTCGCCCCCCGACAAGTGATAAGTATCAAGAAGGCGGTCAAACCTCATTAGCCAAGATGTTTTGCACGGCCTCCGTGTATATAGATACTTCTATGTTAAGTGTCAAAGATAGCAGTTTCCATTGCTGTTGTATTTATTGAATTCATCTTCGTACGCAATATTTAGCTCCATATGTGTACTATAGTGCACTGGACCTGAGGGCAAAAAGAGACTTGCAAAGTGCGGTATCAATTAAATAAGACTTTATGCAGTGCAAATCAAAAGCGAAGAAGCAGTCGGAACGATCGAAATCTGAACAAAAATAGATCTCACCTAGACTCTTTAGAATGACCTTCATTGTTTCTGGATGATGGACCTTCAGCATGGGGATCATGGGTCCGAACCACATGACGTAGCACTTTGGAAATTGCTTTACCATCCTAATTTCGTAGTCGAGTCGTCCTTCGGGGTCTTTTGGCACCTAAAACGAAATAAGTTACAGAAAAAATGTCACGAAAGAGGAGGAAGAAGAAAAAATATGCAAATCGTGTAAAGTTAAAGATTGTTTGTTTTTAAACATCATCCACTGAGCACATTGATTAATTAATCATAGTCTTAGAGGATACACGCTATATTTTCATAATTAGTAGCAATGGATCTTTTATATGCATTTTAACACAGGCATGACAGCCTTTGAAATACCAGTCGTGGTTCACTGGTTAGGACGGGGGAAAAAAGTAAAAATCGGGGAATGGTTCCACTGATGTGATTCGATCCTACAACACAAGCACCTCAGACGAGCACTCAACCGACTGAGCTAAACCCCACCCCGCATCACACACACAAGATTGTGAATACTTACCCCAACCATAGACCCACTGATCCAGGAGAAGCCTGGTGCCGTGGGACATGCCTCCAGTCTCTTGTAAAGCCGCCTGACCCCCAGCAGCCTCCGCACGACGTCGACAACCACTGCACAGGCCGCTGCGGCGGAGAGAGCCTTCAGCAGTTTGGGGTACAAGTCCGCTTGGTCAGCGAACAGGTTCGAAACCCACTCGCTTCCAGTCTTCACAGCTAACATTTTGTAGGCTCACAATATCTGCAAAACCAGATATATATGCTATTGTTAACAGCAGGTGGCAGGTGGAAGAGGGCTGAGAACAGGAAGTATAGGGCTGAGGACAGGAAGTATAAGGCAAGTAGAGGGCTAAGCACAGGACGTAGAGGGTTGAGGACAGGAAGTATAGGGCTGAGGACAGGAAGTATAGGGCAAGTAGAGGGCTAAGCATAGGACGTAGAGGGCCGAGGACAGGAAGTAGAGGGCTGAGAACAGGAAGTAGAGGGCTGAGGACAGAAAGAGGGCTGAGGACAGGAAGTAGAGAGCTGTGGACAGGAAGTAGAGGGTTGTGGACAGGAAGTAGAGGGCTGTGGACAGGAAGTAGAGGGCTGTTGACAGAAAGTAGAGGGCTGAGGACAGAAAGAGGGCTGAGGACAGGAAGTAGAGAGCTGTGGACAGGAAGTAGAGGGTTGTGGACAGGAAGTAGAGAGCTGAGGACAGGAAGTAGAGGGTTGTGGACAGGAAGTAGAGAGCTGAGGACAGGAAGTAGAGGGCTGAGGACAGGAAGTAGAGGGCTGAGGACAGGAAGTAGAGGGCTGTGGACAGGAAGTAGAGGGCTGTGGACAGAAAGTAGAGGGCTGAGGACAGGAAGTAGAGGGCTGTGGACAGAAAGTAGAGGGCTGAGGACAGGAAGTAGAGGGCTGTGGACAGGAAGTAGAGGGCTGTGGACAGAAAGTAGAGGGCTGAGGACAGGAAGTAGAGGGCTGTGGACAGGAAGTAGAGGGCTGTGGACAGAAAGTAGAGGGCTGAGGACAGGAAGTAGAGGGCTGAGGACAGGAAGTAGAGGGCTGTGGACAGGAAGTAGAGGGCTGTGGACAGAAAGTAGAGGGCTGAGGACAGGAAGTAGAGGGTTGTGGACAGGAAGTAGAGGGCTGAGGACAGGAAGTAGAGGGCTGAGGACAGGAAGCAGAGGGCTGTGGACAGAAAGTAGAGGGTTGTGGACAGGAAGCAGAGGGCTGAGGACAGGAAGTAGAGGGTTGTGGACAGGAAGTAGAGGGCTGTGGACAGAAAGTAGAGGGCTGAGGACCCAGTACCTACCAGCCTGTAGACCGATGGCCTAACCACGACGCCACCGAGGCCGGTACGCGTGTTCAGAGTCTGCAGTGGGTGAACACAACATGTTTGATGGTGGTTCAGTACATGTGAGTGGCGGAATAACAGCAATTAGACATACTCGCCACTATGCTGTGGACGGACAGTTAACTGCTGAACGCTATAGAGATGAGATATTGGCCCCAATCGTCATTCCTTTCATGCGAGGTGTTCCCGAATATTGGGATGTTAATTCTTCCAAGATAACAATGCAGGACCACATACATGTAGAGGGCACTTTGTCAATGCGTTTAGGACAACAGGACAGCGAAGGAATCAACTAGCCTGCCTCTTCACCAGGATCTGAACCCTAATGAACACGTGTGGTACAAGCTAAGCCAAGGAGTGCATACGACACACCCAGTCCCTCGGGATCTTCCAACCCTCCGCAAAGTGTTAATTTTGGAGTGACAACCCATACCTCAGGCATTTTTAATAAATACTGTTAGGAGCATGATGTCCCGCTGTCATTCTGTGCTAAACTATGATGCCACACTAGGGCCAGTGCTTATAAACCATTTATAATGAATGAAAGAATGAATGAATGAATGAATGAATGAATGAATGAATGAATAAATGAATGAATGTTTAACGACATCCCATCATATAAATACACATCGACTATTGGATGTCACTTGGTAAGAATATGAAAATATTACTTATATAATTATGTAAAACCAGTGTTAAAGAGTCCAGATTCAATCTCTAATGACGTCACACACATATAATTTGTATGGCGCATAATATGGGTGCTTGATTATATCATTTAATTTCAACTTCATTTTCGTGCTTATGTCCAATTAAAGTTCAAGTACGCTTTCCTGGCCACACATCTCAGCTAACTGGGCTGTCAGTCTAGGACAGTGGGTTAGTTGTTAGTGAGAGAGAAGAGGGTGTAGTGGTCGTACACCTACCCATTAAGTCGTTAAAACTCGCTATGGGTGGGAGCAGGTACCAGAATGCGAATTCAGTGCCTACCAGCCTGTAGTCCGATGGCTCGTCACAGCCAGTGCACCACGACTGGTAAATCAAAGGCCGTGGTATGTGCTATCCTGTCTGTGGGATGGTGCATATAAAAGATCCCTTGCTGCTAATCGGAAAGAGTAGCCCATAAAGTGGCGACAGCGGGAACAAAAAAGAAAAAAGAAAAAAAGAAGAAGAAAGTTTAGCGAGCGAACGCAATCACTTACCCTCCTGAAAATGTTCCAGTTACAAAGAAACCATTTCATCACGCAACGCTGTCTATATTTTCACGCAAAGCTGTTTATTTCACGCAAAACACTAACGCAGAGGTAGGACTTTCCTTTGGCACTGTCACGTATAAAGAATATTATAAATACAATACTATACTAATACTATAAGTTAGGGTTAGGGTTAAGGTTAAGGTTAGTGACAGTGTCAAAGGAAAGTCCTTCTGACGCAGAAAGATACATAATTTGAAGCTGGAGTTAGTGACTCTGAACTTAGATCAATCCTTAAATCTTACCTGCAAAACGCGAGTTTCACACGAGTTGTTTTCAGCAGTAACGAACAGAACATACCACCGAACAATAAGACACTCAGGACGGCGTACTACAAAAGAGTGCACGGATTCGACACGGGTCAAAATTATGCAACGCAGGTTTACGCTCCGCTCGAGGTCAAACAACAGGTGGGCTCAGTCAGGGTTGGAAAGACTACGCTAAGAAAATGTTTCGATTATGACACCCGAACATTTTAAAGTGTGGTTATTTAGGTTTCAGGGAATGAGCTGACATACGCGTACGGGCTCCTATTTTTTTTTAGAAGGGGCGATATGTAGCCCAGTGGTAAAGCGCTTGCTTAATGCGCAGTCGGTTTGGGATTAATCCCTGTCAGTGGTGGGCCCATCGGGCTATTTCTCGCTCCAGCCAGTGCACCACGACTGGTACATCAAAGGATGTGATATGTGTTATCCTGTCTATGGGATGGTGCATATAATGAGATCCCTTGCTGCTAATCGAAAACAGTAGCCCATGAAGTGGCGACAGCGGGTTTCCTTCCTCAATATCTGTGTGGCCTTAACCTAAGTTCTACGCAATATAGCCGAAAATGAAATTTTACGGGTGGTCGGCCTCTACGGGGACGGTCCCTGACCTGGTTGTTTTGTTGATATCGTTGCCATAAGTGTCATATGGTGTTTCTGTGGATGTTGAACTGACGTGCGACGTCACGCTGCGAGGTCCCAGATTCAAGCATTCCTATGATTCGCCATCTGTCATTTTCACCGAGGCGTAGCATGACGAAATTGCATCAAACTAATGGTGTTTTTCTGAATTCTGAAGGCTGCACAGAGTGGCAATGATTTGCAACTGAATGTCTGGCCTTTTATGGTGAACACTGAACAGCATTTCTCCCGATTATTCCATGTTTCTTGCACAAAGCATGCAATCGCTGCAACATCTGCTTGGTTGCATTTCTTTGAGCTGTTTGGTGCACATTTCCTCTGGTTTACATCCATAAATCCGTTCACAAATTATTACTCCATGTCACAATAACTTTTGCCTTTGAGTATACAATCGTGTCCGTTAGATACCATTTATCTCACACACACATTATACACACTCACTCTCTCACTCTCTCTCTCTCTCTCTCTCTCTCTCTCTCTCTCTCTCTCTCTCTCTCTCTCTCTCTCTCTCTCTCTCTACCGGACTCGGTGGCGTCGTGGTTAGGCCATCGATCTACAGGCTGGTAGGTACTGGGTTCGAATCCCAGTCGAGGCATGGGATTTTTAATCCAGATACCGACTCCAAACCCTGAGCGAGTGCTCCGCAAGGCTCAATGGGTACGTGTAAACCACATGCACCGACCAGTGATCCATAACTGTTTCAACAAAGGCCATGGTTTGTGCTATCCTGCCTATGGGAAGTGCAAATAAAAGATCCCTTACTGCCTGTCATAAATAGAGTAGCCTATGTGGCGACAGCGGGTTTCCTCTAAAAAAACCCAGTGTCAGAATGACCATATGTGTGACGTCCAATAGTCGATGATAAGATAAAAAATCAATGTGCTCTAGTGGCGTCGTTAAATAAAACAAACTTTACTCTCTCTCTCTCTCTCTCTCTCTCTCTCTCTCTCTCTCTCTCTCTCTCTCTCTCTCTCTCTCTCTCTCTCACTCACCACACTCACACACACACAAAACCAAAAAACCCAAAAAAAAACCCACACACGCTGGCAGACTAGTAGACATTCTGGCGAGTTGGTAGATTTTAGTTGGTTCTGGTCCTTTACTTGATACCACATAAAAACTGGTTTCAAATAGTCACATAATATTTTGACTGGTAACAGTCGGTCATTAAACTTAACTGATTACAAGCTGTCAAACATGTCTAGCTGTATACAGATAAGATTTCAATAGTAGGTTGTTGTCGAGACATTATTGGTACAGTTGATATATTCTTAGAAATAAATAAAAGCAAGAACCGTAATTAGAGTTATATTATATGGCTTTGCATCATTCATACTGTATACAGGGGGCGGGAGTTAGCGTAGTCGGTTGGGTGTTTGCTCAAGGTGCTTGTGTCGCAGGATCGAACCACCTCTGTGATTCCATTCATCCGATTGTTGTTTTTTTGTTCCAACCAGATGCACTACAACTGGTGTTATGGCCGTGTTATGTGCTTTCCTGTCTTTGGGAAAGTGCATATAAAACGCTTGGAATACAGGATATTAAAGTTGCCAACTAGTGTAAAACATTTCCTTTTTTTACAGGTTTATTTTACCCACAAATTAAACAAAATCTAAATAATATTTTGCTTAAATGATTAGTTTTAGCGTGTCCAATGTGTTATGTGCTTTCCTGTCTTTGGGAAAGTGCACATAAAAGATCCCTTGCTGCATTAGAAAAAAAATGTAACAAAACAAACTTTAACTTTTATTGCATACATGCATATGCCCCCCTTCTCATAAAACAAAGCAAAGAAAAGCAACACGAAATAGTGGAAAGCCGAGAACTAAAAGGGAGGACATAACCAGTTGTTGTCGGTCTTCAATGTGTACCCCACCCTCCTAAACAAACAACAACATTATGCAATGTATAACTGACGTGATGTATATTTTAAATTGCAATTGCAATTTCCATTTTTTTCAGTTAATGTCATGATATATTATTGATACTGTTTAAGCTGACAAAGTTGGCTGTGGAATAGCCTCAGATTACAGTTATCTTCCCATTTAGTTGTCCGGAAATTAGTCCGCACAAGTAGTCTGCTGTTTGACTGTGATTATTTCATGGCAGACAGCTATGAAGTAGAAACTATTTGACTGAAGTTGACAGGGTAAAGCATGTAGTTTGTAAACATGTGTAACTTGTTGGCATTGAAGACTTGTTTGTGGTAATTCCAGGCCCATGTAAAAGTAGTGCTTTTTGTGTAAAATGGGTGTACTCCGGCCAGGTTTAGTGGGTGTGTTTGTTTAAACCAATATCCTGGGAGAAAGAGCTGGACAACAGGGGTTGTCCTTTTCACGGTATGTTTCCCTCAGGCAGGCACAGGTACATAATAAATCCACGGGCCTGCTGATATTAATAAAAATGTTATATCCACTAAGGCTATGTAGAAACATATAGCGTAATTAATTCTTGTCTGTGGTATGTTCCTGTCCTGTCTGTGAGCAAGTTGTATGGAAGATCCCTTGCTATTAACGGGGAGGAAAATGTAGCAGGATTTGTCTGAACACTAAATGTAAGAATAACAGAGTTTTAATATGTGAACTATTTGTGTAGACTCAATGTTTTCCCCTGTGAACCGATTTGTGTGTAAACACAATGTTTTACGACATTGTTTTAAAAGGAATGCTTGGAAAGAAAGAAAGAATGAAATGTTTTATTTAACGACGCACTCAACACATTTTATTTACGGTTATATGGCGTCAGACATATGGTTAAGGACCACACAGATTCTAAGAGGAAACCCGCTGTCGCCACTACATTGGCTACTCTTCCGATTAGCAGCAAGGGATCTTTTATTTGCGCTTCCCACAGGCAGGATAGCACAAACCATGACCTTTGTTGAACCAGTTATGGATCACTGGTCGGTGCAAGTGGTTTACACCTACCCATTGAGCCTTGCGGAGCACTCACTCAGGGTTTGGAGTCGGTATCTGGATTAAAAATCCCATGCCTCGACTGGGATCCGAACCCAGTACCTACCAGCCTGTAGACTGATGGCCTGCGACGACGCCACAGAGGCCGGTAGGACTGCTTGGAAGACAGGGTATTACAGTTGCCAACTAATGGAAAACATTTTCTTTTATTACACGTTCTTTTTTTAACCCATAACTTAAACAAAAACTAAATAATGTTTTGTTTAAATTATCAGTTTTATCGTGTCCAATGTGTTTCTGCTGACTGTGGTGTTTGTAGAATATCAAAATTAATGTATGCAAAACAAAAGTATGTACCTCGTAAATAAAGATCAGTAGCTTTGACTGACCGATCGACTGACCGACTGATTGACTGATGTGTATGTTAAAACAGTTTATACTTGTGTATTATATGTGTTTACAGATATGGTAAATAGGGTCTCCACGAGTACCCGTGCAAGGAAGATCACTCTCATTTATTATATATACTTATTTTTATATCGTTTTGCCATATACCTACCGCCAGTTATTATAGGGCTATAAGACCTGCAGGAAAAACAAAAGTCCAATATTATGTGGAATGCAATAAAATGGCACGATTTGGCATCATGTTCAGCTCTGGAAAAAAGATACATAATGTTATTATACTTTATTCCTTAGTACCATCATCAGCTAGTTTAAGTGTCGTGTTTGTGTTGTGTTCATTTTTAACATGATCTTCGACTTTAATATGGCTGAGGGTACAACTCTGTGATAAAGCACTTGTCTGGGATGCGATATCTTGCAGTATCGATCGCCCTCAGAGCTCTATGGATTTGGGGTTTCCTGTTCTGTCTCAACCAATAACCCACGACTGGTACATCAAGGGATGGAATGAGAAATAGCCCATGGTGCTAGCAAACATGGATTCATCCTAGACCGTCCGCGTATAGGAAGCGCAAATAAAATATCCCTTGCTGCCAATCGGAAGAGTAGCCCATGTAGTGGCGACAGCGGGTTTCCTCTCAAAATCTGTGTGGTCCTGAACCATATGTCTGACGCCACATAACCGTAAATAAAATGTGTTGAGTGCGTCGTTAAATAAAACACTTCTTTCTTTCCGTCCGCGTATCAGGCGAATGCTTTACCACTGGGCTATGTCTCGCTCCAATCTTGTCCGTGAGGGGAAAATGCTTAGTACTCGCAGATTTAGTTAACTGGTACCATCGTCTTCTATCATACAGCATTCATCTGACTTTAGGCACAAAACACCAGTCTAATAAATGATCTCCTGACCATACCTCAAGCCTAAGTTCAGTCAGCCGTTTGTCGCCAACGCTTTCTACACTCATTTCCATACTGCACAATAAAGCAAATTACCACTTCGGGAATCAGTCAGAATAATTCATAAACGTTCAGCGAAAAACGGCTGGTTGAACGCACAAGTGCATGTAGGCCAGACGTGTTCTGAAGTCACCACAATTATCTCATCATGATCTCTGTACAATAATCTGTATATTGTCGGTGATCATCAGTGGGGGGGGGGGGGGGGGGGGGGGGCTATGGCACAGTTGGCGTAGGCAGGATTTTGTATTGGGGAGGGGCACCTGTGTAGTGGTATATGACACAGGAACCTTTTTAATGTTATTAATAAGTGAAAAGGTAAAAATTTCCCGGGATTGGGTTGGGGGCATGGCGCCCTGCCCTCCCACCCCCTGGCTACGCCACTGCAATGACATCAGGCAGAATGCCAATGGAACTTTGGGGGAGGTTTGGAAAGGATCGTAAAAAAAATCAAAATGAATATATAATAAAATTATAACTGTCGCAAAAATGTAGGAGGGGGGCCCCGGGCCCCTGCCCCCCTCTAGATCCGCCTCCGATCAGTGTCTGTGTCTGGGAGTGGCCTTCACCCACAGACCGGTCTGAGCCTTCATGATACCCATGGGTGCTCGTTTAACTTCATGGGTAGGGTCAACTTCCATGTGGTATCTAGAAAAGAAAAACACATTAATGCTGGTAGTGACTGCAGGAACCTGTAAGTGGCCAGCATGGGGGTAATGCTCTGGTTACATATATGATAAGACTATTTTTGAGTCCTTTATTATACATGTTATTTCTCGTTCCAGCCAGTGCACCACAACTGGTATATCGAAGACCGTGGTATGTGCTATCCTATCTGTGGGATGGTGCATATAAAATATCACTTGCTGCATTAGCAAAAATGTAGCGGGTTTCCTCTCTATGACTGTCAAAATGACAATATATTTGACATTCAATAACCGATGATTAATAAATCAATGTGCTTTAGTGGTGTCGTTAAACAAAACAAACTAACTTTATTATACATGTAAACATGGCATTACCCCCCACCCCTATCCCCCACTCCAAGGTTTGGCCATACATACCGTAAAATAACTACATTATACCCGTATCAATTTTTTTGGTCTATTTTTATTATTTTATTTTATTTTAATTTTTTTTTTTTTTTTTAATTTGACATTTACAAAATAAACAAACATAAAACCGTAAATTATTTTGGTAACGAGCATTCTGAGAGTACTGCAAAAGCAATTAATGTTCGCTACCGGGCCCAACACATTTTCATGCTCGTAATAAATGGGTAAATTGCCATAGAAGTCAAACTTGATCTGTACAGAACATGACAAAGCTATACCCAAAAGTGTAGCTCAATAACTTAACGCATTGCGAAAAAATAATAATTGGAAAACACATTTCGTATCTTCTAAGCTCAAGGGCCATAACTCTATCAAACATGGGTAAATCGCCACAAAAGTCAATAAATAACATGTAACAGAACACAATAAAGCTACATACACAATTTCACCTCCATATATTAAGGCAATGTGAAAAATAAAACCATCAGAAAAAGTTAAGTTTATTTTGTTTAATGACACCACTAGAGCACATTGGTTTATTAATCATCGGCTACTGGATGTCAAACATTTGGTCATTTTGACATATAGTCTCAGAGAGGAAACCCGCTACATTTTTTCATTAGTAGCAAGGGATCTTTTATATGGACCATCCCACAGACAGGACAGCACATACCACAACCTTTAATATACCAATCGTGGTGCATTGACCGGAACAAGAAATAGCCCAATGGGCCGACCGACAGGGATTGATCCCCAATCGACCGTGCATCAAGCGAGCACTCTACCACTGGGCTACGTTCAGCTCCCATATCAGAAAAAAACGATATGTGGGTCGCACAGCCAGACAAGACAGATATGTAACGTATAGTCCAACCCCCCGGTTGGGCCGGTAAGGGACTAATACTAAATAGTCTTTATTAAATATTTAAGTACAGAATTATTCACCAGGGTTGCGGTTGGGTTTACCTGCGGTGTTGAAATGATCATTTGAGAACTTTGACTTGGCCATCTATACCCCATGCCAGCCGCCAACTAAATTTGTTTTTGGTCAGTTTGAAAAATCACAAAAATAAACCCAAAACCAGCAAAAAAATAATAAATTGAAACTAACACAAGCCACCCACCCCCCCAAACCTAAACAAACAACCGATCTATTGTTAATGTGCAATTTGTAAAAGTATTGGTCAACATATTATTCTGATACACACAGTAACCCATCTTAACCATGCTTAAACAAAATCAAATTATATGTAAGAATCACAAAATATTCCCAGAAACCCCCCCAGTGAATATAATAAAATAACAGTTACCGTTTCAGAACTCTTGCTACAACCACTTTATCCTCATTCATTGCAAAATGCTGGCCAATACAATTCCTGCAAATAAACACGGAATGTCATTGATGTTTTTTAAAAAAAAAAATCATAAAAAAAATCAAAAATCATTTAGTGTCCTAAATTCTATACTCACCATGTAACAAAGTTTTAAACCACTATTTTGTTATCTGGCAATCTAATGCCAGCAGTCAATGTCCCTTCCTATCCATACTTTCTAAATAGTGTAAATTTTAAGTTGATCTAAATCTATGACACATGTTTTTCCGACTACCAACTATCATGACAAAGTTGGCCAACTCGACGGTCGCGTTTTCCCCAACTTACGACGGGTGCACTGAAATTAACAACTAATCGGTCGTAGGAGTTGTATATGACGAGAATCGAGTTGTAAGAACGCTCAGACTAGCAACTGGACAGTCGGAGAAGTCGGAGATCGACGAGTTGGCCAACTCTGCTGTGACAGTTGGTAGTCTGAACTTAGCACAGCGAGTAACATCACCACGGCCGTGTAACATCAGCATTACAAGGACATTAGCCTTTTAAAGTTATTGTCGTGAAAACAGTGATTATTTGGTAATCTAACGCCAGCAGGTAATATCCCTTCTATACAGTATAAATTTTAAGTTGATGTAAAATCTAAATTGTATGTTTTTGGGGGTGTTTTCCCTAACAAGCCAAAATATAGCTCGAGTGTCCTCTAGCCATGCCTGTTTATATGCTGGCACTAGCAGCTAGAGGACACACTCTCTCTCTCTCTCTCTCTCTCTCTCTCTCTCTCTCTCTCTCTCTCTCTCTCTCTCTCTCTCTCTCACACACACACACAAACACACACGCGAAATACTGATTTTTTTTTGTGAACTTGTATCCAAATCTCAGTTATCTAATTATAGACTTCAGAGCTGTATCTAGGAGGGGGTGGGGGGGGAAAAGAACCCGCCCACAAATAGATAAGCATTTTGAGAGTACTCCAAAGCAATATATGATACAAATATTATGGGTAGGAAATCTTAAGACACAGATGAATTATATTTGTAGAATGCACGAAATTGCATTTCAGGACATCTAGTTTTCCAAAATTTTAATGGGTGAGCATACCCCCGAACCCCCTTGAAACTTTGCTTTACGCCCTCGATCTCAATCAGCCCCTCCAATCTCAACCAGCCCCCTCAGTGTGTACTTGCTTCCGCCATGCCTGAGACTCTTGTCAAACATGGATAAATTTGACAAGAGTTATGGTCCTTGAATAAGTTCCCATGAAAGTCAAATTGTGGGATAAAAAACACACGGAAAACCCCCAAACAACAAAACATTTAGCTCAACAGAATTATTTTTAAAAATAGCAATAAACATACAAATGGCACATGGTTTTGTTAATTAGCTTTGTGGTGAATTGGTAATAAATAACATATATTAACCAAATTCAACTTTATATTGCATTTCGCGATTTGGCAAACAACAGCATAAACCCTGGACCTTACTGAAAATGCCTTCTTCAGTTAAACAGAATAGGATGCTTTTTTTACCACCCCCATCTCCCCGAAAAACATCCCAATAAACAAACTGAACTAAACTGTCCCCTCTCAACATCTGTACCTGGCCAGAAATAACGAAGAAAGTGGGTTGGGCAGCCAGAAGAAACATAATTATGGCAATCAATGTACATGAATATATAGGGTTCAACTCCAGCTAGACATAAAGCAGACCTGTAAGAATGGTACGGTATGATAAAGGAGGGGACAGAGGTGAGGAGAGGGTACAAGAATATGTTTTGGCTTATATATAATTATGATAAAATAGAATAGAATAGAATAGAATAGAATAGAATAGATATTTAACAACACCCCAGAACGAAAAATACATCGGCTATTGGGTGTCAAACTATGGTAAATGCAAAATGTAAGTGATGATCAACATCAAAATTATGATAGAATGAAAAAGGTTAATGTTTTAGGTATACGTGTAGCGGAAATATGCTACCCTACCATTCCTACAATGCCAGAAATAAAGTATATTTTCACGGCACTATCCAGAGTTTGCTGTCATTGTAAGACGCTTTCTACAAATACATTGTTTAATGACTAAACGTATATACTAAATATATTGTAATGATCAGAATATCAGTGTCTATATACTAGATATAGATATTGCTATAATTTAGTATATCCAAAAGAAAAATATATACAATTAGGAAACAAAACGAAGTCTGACCGAGTACAAACACATTTAAAGGGACATTCCTGAGTTTGCTGCAATTTTAAAGATGTTATCGACTAACGGAGACTTTTTGATGACTGTAATTACATATCAAATATATTTTTCTGCATACAATATTAGTGGCTGTATATTAAACGTGTTTCTGGTCGTTCTAATATTTGTACCAGGTTAAATTTCATTTTATTTCCTAAAAACTATTTTTTCGTACGTACGAAATTATTTGAAGACAAAATCCTGTTTGGGCTTCTTACAAATATTAAGACGACCAGAAACACATTGAATATACAGACACTGATATTCTGAACAAGAAAATATATTTAATAGGTAAGTTTAATCGTAGAAATGTGTTATTAGTCGGAAACATCTTACAAAGCAGCAAACTCGGGAATGTCCCTTTAATATACCTCCACTGATGTTTAGGCATAGGCCTAAATGTTTTTTTTTAATATTTTTTTTTATGTCATTGAAACGTCTATTGTAGTTGACAACATCTTAGCAATGGCAACAAACTCATGACAGTCCATTTAAACTACAGTTATACATTCCAATACTTTTGTGGTTGGCTATGAACAATCTGGGACCTAATTCACTAACCTCTCGCAACTTTGCGATCTCGCACTGCAATGCTAAAAGACTTACAAAGAGGATGCTGTGTTGTCTATCAGAGCCTAAGAAACCTTTGTGAATTAGGCCCCTAGCCTTCGATTATATCTTACCTTGGGCCAGCAACAAATGGCAGAAAGGCATACTGGTCCATCTTGGAAATATTGTCTGGTAAAAACCGGTCCGGGTCAAAGACCTCTGGCTCGGACCAGACATGTGGGTTGTTATGAAGACCATATACGCTGATGATGATGACGGTGCCCACTGGAAACGAAACCCCGTCAAAGACCATCTCTTGAGCCAGTCTGCGAGACACAAACGGAACTGGGGAGTGGTATCTCAGACTCTCCTTCACACAGCGGGTCAGGTAATTCAGCTCAGAGAGGTCCTCCCTGAAGAAAACAAATGGTGTCAACAGGGAAGGGAGCTGGTGAATTAGCGTGTAACTCTTTCTGTGTATAATACATAATACTATAATTAACATAAAATCATTTGAGAGAGAGAGAGAGAGAGAGAGAGAGAGAGAGAGAGAGAGAGAGAGAGAGAGAGAGAGAGAGAGAGAGAGAGAGAGAGAGAGACACACACACACACACACACACACACACAGAGAGAGAGATAGAGAAAAAGAGAGTGTGTGTGAGAGAGAGAGAGAGATGGAGAGGGGAGAGAGAGAGAGAGAGAGAGAGAGAGAGAGAGAGAGAGGGAGATGAGAGAGAGAGGGTAGAGATGGAGAGAGGGGAAGCAAGCGGGAGAGGAGAGAAAGCAAGCGGGAGAGAGATAGAGAGAGACACAGAGGACAGAGGAGGAGAGAAAGGAGAGGACAGGAGAGAGAGAGAGGGAGAAGAAAGAAAGAAAGAGAGTGACAGAGAGAGAGAGAGAGAGAGAGAGAGAGAGGAGAGAGAGAGAGAGAGAGAGAGAGAGAGAGAGAGAGAGAGAGAGACACACACACACACACACACACACACAGAGAGAGATAGAGAAACAGAGAGTGTGTGAGAGAGAGAGAGAGAGAGAGAGAGAGAGAGAGAGAGAGAGAGAGAGAGAGAGAGAGAGAGAGAGAGAGAGAGTTAGAGATGGAGAGAAAGCAAGCGGGAGAGGGAGAGAAAGCAAGCGGGAGAGAGATAGAGAGAGACACAGAGACAGAGAGAGAGACAGACACAGAGACAGAGAGAGAAAAAGAAAGAAAGAGAGTGACAGAGAGAGAGAGAGAGAGAGAGAGAGAGAGAGAGAGAGAGAGAGAGATGTGTTGTGTTTGTTTTCCTAAACACTTATCGTATCACTAAAAGACTATTCATTACGCTTTATGTTCCTAATGCAACTGTGTTATTATTTTAACCATCATGAGGCTGATACAACGCATGATGTGTCGAACCGAATTAACCACCTAAAGTAGATTTTGTCTTATTTACTTAGACGTAATAAGCAATAATAATTGAACACCAACCCATTTTAACTAATACCAATCACTTAAAATATAAAAAGATAAGAAAACACAAATCAGTGTAAATATAATACTTTAAGGTATTATGTCGATGGTTTGTTCTAAATTGTTAACAAGAAGAATCAAATACACTGAAACTGTTTACCAGCGGACTACCGGGTTATCTCCGATAACAGAGTCCAGCTCTTCCTGAATTTGGGTCTGAAATTCCTGGTGTTCCGCCATCGAATACAGCGTCCACGAAATGGCGCTGGCAGTAGTGTCGTGACCTACAATGTATTGGTTCCAAACTGAATTCATTAAGCAACATGACATTGTATTGTAACATTACGTCCTATTTCAACTTAATTTTCGTGCTAAGGCCTACATCCAATTAAAGTTCAAGTATGGTAGACTGGCCGCACAACTCACCTACACCCCCATATCCACAACCACCCATACATATACCCACACCCACCGATACCCACCGCCTAGTTTGTGTACCTTCGAAAAGGAAAGTATCCACTTCGTTTCTGATTTCTAGTTTGGTGAGTCCTACTCCGTTTTCATCTTTAGCAATCCACCCGTTTTTGCCTGTCAGCAATCAAAACCGTATATCGAGAAAATCAAGGTGCTGCTGCTTCTGTGACAATCCACCCGTTTCCTGTCCATTGAATCAAAACCGAAAAATAAATTACTACTATTATTACTACTACTACTACTACTACTACTACTACTACTACTACTACTACTACTACTACTGCTGCTACTGCTGCTGCTGCTGCTGGTACTGCTGCTGCTGGTACTACTATACTACTACTACTACTAACTACTACTGCTTACTGCTGCTGCTGCTGCTGCTGCTGCTGCTGCTGCTGCTGCTGCTGCTGCTGCTGCTACTGCTGCTGCTGCTGCTGCTGCTGCTGCTGCTGCTGCTGCTGCTCCTACTACTACTACTACTACTACTACTACTACTACTACTACTACTACTACTACTACTACTACTACTACTACTACTACTACTACTACTACTACTCTACTACTACTACTACTACTACTACTACAATTAACAAGCATTCTGAGAATAGTACTAAAGCAACACATGTCCCCTACCGAGCCCAACTATTTTTTGTATCTCCTATGTTTCATGGGCCATAACTCTGCTGAAAATAGCAAATTGCAATGAAAGTCAAACTCGATCTGCAACAGTACATGATAAAAGTATACACAATATTTCAGCTCAATATTTTGAGTTATTGCAAAAAACAACAACCCCAAAACAACAAATGCCTAACATATCCGGAATGTTTTTGTTTTTTCATATCTCCTGATTTCATGGGCCATAACTGCCATGAAGGAAATGGTTTATTCAACGACGCACTCAACACATTTTATTTACGGTTATATGGCGTCTAACTCCTATGAATGTCAAACTCGACCTGTGGCAGAACATGATAAAGAGAAGCACCAAATGTCAGCTCAGTATCTGAGCAGCAATAAAAGACAATGAGAAAAATAAGTCAGGAAAACTAATTTTTATATCTCCTAAATTCAAAGGCCATAACTGTCGCCACGAAAGTCAAACTTGATATGTAACGGTACTTAGTAAAGCTAAATACAAGATTTCAGCTGAATATCTCGAGGCACTGTGTAAAAAAACAAAAACCCATCGTAAAACTATATGTGGGACAGAAGGTGGACGGACATACATACAGACGGGCGGACAGACAGACAGACAGACAGACAGACAGAGAGACACAAGGACGGACATGAAATCTATAGTTCCATCCGGTTGGACTAGTAGGGGGCTAGTAGTCTAGTAATAACATTAAAAAGAAAAAAGAAGAAAAGAATATCCAAAATATAGCGGTTTTCCGTCTATGAAATATAAAATATGTTTAACATTTTGCTGACACTTTATGACAGATCATATCAATACAATACAAAAAAAACAACAAACAATCAATCAAGCCACAGACAAATAAATAGACAGTCAACAGGGCTCGAACTTAACGACGGCACCGACGTCAATTGTCGTCGCTGAGATATAAATTGCCGTAGGTAGAGATCATCACAGACGGCACAAAACTACTGTCGGTAAAGCTCCTCAACAATGGCAAAATGTATACACCTAGTGTATAATATCTGCCCGTATTCAACATTTATGCATTTGAAATAAGTGTACACAGAACACAATAACCTTTCGGTCATGTTTAGTTTCACCCACGGCAATTCTTTACAAAATTGCCGTGGGAGACAAATGTTTAAGTTCGAGCCTTGAATTAAGCATACAAAATAATGCAAACATACCAGTGCTTTCCTACGAGTTTCTATGATGTTTTCGGCAATCTCGTGCACATACTTGCAGTTCTGTAAGAATTTTGTCGCGTGCGATGTGAGATAGAAGATGAAGTTTGGATTTAATAAAGGGTTCCTGCAAGAAGCAAACTCAGTATTAATCCAACAGGTGAAACGCCCAAACATAGATTCCAATCTTAATATTAAAAATGCCCAAAACAACAACAGCAACAACAACAAAACAAAGCAACAAACATACACACACACCAAGCAAACAAGAACTTAACACCATAAGACCACATTCTATTGATCCATATGCGTATAATAATATACACGTATTATGAAGACCAAAACAGATAATGCACAACAATGGAAAGTCTTCGACTGATGAACAACCAGTGGCGGATCCAGAAAATCCATTTGGAGGGGGGTGGGGGGTGGGGGGTGGGGGGTGGGGGGTGGGGTGGTGGCTCAATGACATGTGGACGGAGGCTACATACGTTCCCGAAAGGATTCTTGAGGTTGTCTAACGTAAAATAAAAATGAAAAAAATAAAATATAACTGTCCCAAAATTTAGGGTAGGGGCCCTGGAGCCCATTTAAATCCGCCACTGACAACAATATCAACATTGTGTGTGAGAACCCTCGTGTTGCTCAATCAGACTTGTATCTGTCAGAGATAATGTCTTGCCTTAAGTCGAGGTCAGAAGCCGGGTCAAGGCATGACATCTTACTCGGTTTATTCGTCTAAGCCAGCATGACCACAGACACAACAACATTTACGTACACGAGATCCACAGAACAATATACAAAGAAACCAGACTATGACCTTTG
>NC_054713.1:11012765-11020265 GCF_016097555.1 Gigantopelta aegis | reverse complement strand
ACTACTACAGCTACTACTACTACTACTACTGCTACTACTACTACTACTACTGCTACTACTACTACTACTACTACTACTACTACTACTACTACTACTACTACTACTACTACTACTACTAGTAATAATAATAATAATGATAACATACTACTACTACTACTACTACAGCTACTACTACTGCTACTACTACTACTACTACTACTAGTAATAATAATAATAATAATAATAGTAGTAGTAGTAGTAGTAGTAGTAGTAGTAGTAGTAGTAGTAGTAGTAGTAGTAGTAGTAGTAGTAGTAGTAGTAGTAGTAGTAGTAGTAGTAGTAGTAGTAGCAGCAGCAGCAGCAGCAGCAGCAGTAATAGTAGTAGTAGCAGCAGCAGCAGCAGCAGCAGCAGCAGCAGGAGTAGTAGTAGTAGCAGCAGGAGTAGTAGTAGAAGTAGCAGCAGCAGCAGGGAGTAGTAGTAGTAGGTAAATAAGTAAGTAAGTAAGTAAATAAATAAATAAATAAACAAATAATAGTATTAATAGTAATATCAGTAGTAGTAGTAGTAGTAGTAGTAGTAGTAGTAGTAATAATAATAATGATAAAATACTACTACTACTACAGCTACTACTACTACTACTACTAGTAATAATAATAATAATAATAATAATAATAATAGTTGTAGTAGTAGTAGTAGTAGCAGCAGCAGCAGCAGCAGTAATAGTAGTAGTAGTAGTAGTAGTAGTAGTAGCAGCAGCAGCAGCAGCAGTAATAGTAGTAGTAGTAGTAGTAGTAGTAGTAGTAGTAGTAGTAGCAGCAGCAGCAGCAGGAGTAGTAGTAGTAGTAGTAGTAGTAGTAGTAGTAGTAGTAGTAGCAGCAGCAGCAGGAGTAGTAGTAGTAGTAGTAGTAGTAATAGTAGCAGCAGCAGCAGGAGTAGTAGTAGTAGTAGTAATAGTAGCAGCAGCAGCAGGAGTAGTAGTAGTAGTAGCAGCAGCAGCAGCAGCAGCAGCAGCAGTAGTAGTAGTAGCAGCAGTAGCAGCAGTAATAATAGTAGTAGTAGTAGTAGTAGTAGTAGTAGTAGTAGTAGTAGTAATAGTAATAATAATAATAATAACTATAACAATGAGAACAAGAAATAATGTAGAGTAAAACAAGAATTTCAACAAATGAAATGTACATTTTAAAACTGTTGATGTAGTAGTAGTAGTAGTAGCAGTAGTAGTAGTAGTAGTAGTAGTAGTAGTAGTAGTAGTAGTAGTAGTAGTAGTAGTAGTAGTAATAGTAATAATAATAATAATAACAATAACAATGAGAACAAGAAACAATGTACAGTAAAACAAGAATTTCAACAAATAAAATGTACATAAACTGTTGATGTTTATTGAAAGGACTGAAATAAGTTAAGCCCTTAACGAAAAAGAGAGAATAAATATATACCCCCCACACGAATAAAATTGCAGACGCATTGGTTATTATTATTAATAAACACTAATTATTAAATTAATTATTATTATTATTCCTCCTACATAGTATAGTGAATAGTGATTGAACCCTTAGGTAGGTGTGAGAGGGGGTTATGCTATTCGATCGTTGCATTATGCTTACATTGTGGAACAGCCCTCAAACAATGTCGAACCTCGTTGCAGTAGATCCGGCGCAGTTGCCCCTCGAAAATATGAAACTGCACTTGTTGTATAGCTTAATAATGTCCTATAATAGTGTACTGACCCTCCTCCACCCCAATCCTTTAGGCTAGGTCCTTACCCAAAGTTTTGCACGTCGCTGTCGTAGGACATGGCGCACCTAAGAATGATATCCAGGGTACAGTGAGTGATCAGGTTGTAGATGTCGAAACTCTCCCCAGACTCTGCGAATCTGTCGATCCTCTCCTTTCAAAGAAATAAAACAGTTTGTCCTGATTAGCTATACCATTAGGACAACTTAGGACTAATTAATGATCGAAAGAAGAAGAAGGAGAAGAAGAAGAGGACGAAGAAGTAGAAGAAGAAGAAGAAGACGGAAGGAAATGTTTTATTTAACGACGCACTCAACACATTTTATTTACAATAAGGACCACACATATATTGAGAGAGGAAACCCGCTGTCGCCACTTCATGGGCTACTCTTTTCGATCAGTAAGGGACCATCCCTTAGACAGGATAGCACATATCACGGCCTTTGATGTACCAGTCGTGGTGCACTGGCTGGAGCGAGAAATAGCCTAATTGGCCCACCGACAGGGATCGATCTTAGACCGACTGCACATCGAGCGAGCGTTTTACCACTGAGCTACGTCCCGATTCTAAGAAGAAGAAGAAAGGTCCGTTTGGCAAACATTTTAAAGATTTAGGGCCGAATTTACAAAGCCTGTTTATGACTTAAACGCGCCGCGTGTAACTACATATAATTACAATTCTTAAACACCTGCGTCTAAGAAAAACAGGCTTCGTAAATGTGGTCCCCGTTAGCTACAGATGAACCAAATTATATGTCTGATTTATAGCTACGTAGCCTTAATTCCATTATAAAGCATAATATCAAAAACAAGAAGAATACCATGGCTATGTATAGCTGGAAGGAAGGATGGAAATGTTTTATTTAACGACGCACTCAACACATTTTATTTACAGAGGAAACCCGCTGTCGCCACTTCATGGGCTACTCTTTTCGATTAGCAGCAAGGGATCTTTTATATGCACCATCCCACAGACAGGATAGTACATACCACGGCCATTGTTACACCAGTTGTGGAGCACTGGCTGGAGCGAGAAATAGCCCAATGGGGCCACCGATGGGGATCGATCCTAAACCGACCGTGTATCAAGCGAGCGCTTTACCACTGGGCTACGTCCCGCCCCCATGTATAGTTGGATAAAGAAAGTACTTTTCAGGACGACGCAAACACGTATACAGTTTTATGGTTAGATAGGTAAACTGCTGTGCATCAATAGTTTTATAACTGCTGACCCATGTTGTTACTAAGCTGATCACTGGAATGACGATGTTCGAACTCTCACCAGCAGTTTGTCGCAGCACTGGTTGTAGATGGCGACGTATGGTTTGAGAATGTCGAAGTGGAAAGCTGGGGTCAGCAGTCTTCTTGACCTGGCCCACCTCGCCCCGTCGGCTATCAACAGCCCCTCCCCTAGCCAGGGCCGGAGATGTTTATATCCACCACTGTGTTGGTTCTTGGGTTCTGAAAAAGATATGGCGTATAGTTCCAAAACAATTAAAGAATTCAACCAAGAATAAACATAACTGGCCGGCAGTGTGGTACTCAGTTCACAAACCAGCCATGGAGTACTAGAATATTAAAGGGACAGTCCTGAGTTTGTTGCCATTGTTGAGATGTTGCGGACTCCCAGAGACGTTTCAAGGACAACAAATGTGAATTGAATACATTTCCCTACATAAAATATCAGTGTCTGTATATTTAAATATGTTTCTGATCGTCCCTGTTTTGCATTAGCTGAAACTTCATTTCGTTTCCCAATATATATATATATATATATATATATATATATATATATATATATATATATATATATATATATATATGGAATTGTAGTCGTTAAAATATTTTATTAGTCGGAACATCTTACAATGGTAACAAATTCAGGACTGTCCCTTTAAAGATATAGCATACATTTCAAAAAGAAATGAAGAATTTAACCAAGGAAAATACCACGTTACACCGGCAATGTGGTACACTGTTTATAAACCAGCATTCGAGTATATTAAAGATATAGCATACATTTCAAAAAGAAATGAAGAATTTAACCAAGGAAAATACCACGTTACACCGACAATGTGGTACACTGTTTATAAACCAGCATTCGAGTATATTAAGATATAGCATACATTTCAAAAAGAAATGAAGAATTTAACCAAGGAAAATACCACGTTACACCGGCAATGTGGTACACTGTTTATAAACCAGCATTCGAGTATATTAAAGATATAGCATACATTTCAAAAAGAAATGAAGAATTTAACCAAGGAAAATACCACGTTACACCGACAATGTGGTACACTGTTTATAAACCAGCATTCGAGTATATTAAAGATATAGCATACATTTAAAAAACAAATGAAGAATTTAACCAAGGAAAATACGACGTTACACCGACAATGTGGTACACAGTTTACAAACCAGGATTGGATGCTTTGTTGAAGCCCAAAATGTCCCAATTAGGACAACTTGGGCAGTGTTCGGCCCAAGATGTTCCAAAGACATCTTGGGCCAAGAGATGCCACATTTGTTTAAATCGTTGAAATTGTTTTTTTTTTAACGACACCTCTGGAGCGCATTAATTAATCATCGGCTATTGGATGTCAAACAAATGGTAATTCTGACACGAAGTCTTGAAAGGAAACCTGTTACATTTTCCCATTAGCAGCAAAGGGTCTTTTATATGCACTTTACCACAGAAATTCTGGGCTAGGCCCCGACCCCTCAACCCCCAAGAAACCCCAACAATACCAGAAAAAATATCTACCAACAAAAACAAAACAAAACGCGACAAATATGGCGGCTTCCATTACCGTTGTATTTATGGAATTCGAAGCAATATTTAGCACGATGTGTTTACGATAGTAATCAAAAGAGCTGATCAAAAGAGGAGGAGCGGTCAGAACGATCGAAATCTGAACAAAAATATATCTCACCTAGACTCTTTAGAATGACCTTCACTGTTTCAGGATGATGGACCTTCAGCATCGGGATCATGGGTCCGAACCACATGACGTAGCACTTTGGAAATTGCTTTACCATCCTAATTTCGTAGTCGAGTCGTCCTTCGGGGTCTTTTGGTACCTAAAACGAAATAAGTTACAGAGCAAATGTCACGAAACAAGATGAAGAAGAAGATGAAGAAGAAGAAGAAGAAGAAGAAGAAGAAGAAGAAGAAGAAGAAGAAAGAAGAAGAAGAAGAAGAAGAAGAAGAAGAAGAAAAAGATGCAAATTGTGTACAGTTAAATTTTGTTAGTTTAATAAAATACTACTTGAGCACATTGATTGCTTAATCATCGGCTGTTGTTTGTCCAACTTTGGGTAATTCTCAAACAATAGTCTTAGAGGATACCCTCTAGTTTTTTTCCATTAGTAACAAGGGATCTTTTATATACACTTTGCCACAGGCAGGACAGCACATACCGCGACCTTTGATATACCAGTCGTGACGCACTGGCTGGAACACAAATCAAAAGAGAGAATGGGTCCACTGAGGTGATTCGATCCTAGGACGCAAGCACCTCAGACGAGCACTCAGCCGACAGAGCTAAATCTCCCCCCCCCCCCAACACACAGGATTGTGAATACTTACCTCAACCATAGACCCACTGATCCAGGAGAAGCCCGGTGCCGTCGGACACGCCTCCAGTCTCTTGTAAAGCCGCCTGACCCCCAGCAGCCTTCGTACGACGTCGACAACCACTGCACAGGCCGCTGCCGCGGAGAGAGCCTTTAGCAGTTTGTGGTGTAAGTCCACTTGGTCAGCGAACAGGTTCGAAACCCACTCGGTTCCAGTCTTCACAGCTAACATTTTGTAAGCTCGCAATACCTGCAAAATGTATACCAGATATCATATATGTCATTATAATCCTATGTTTGACGTTACATACCTTTACATCGATCATTTTCTAGTTCGCTAATAACAGATATTTCACTTACACACTACAGTACCCACCTCAAAAAACACGAAAAAAACAAAAAAAATCCACACACCAACAAAAAAACCAAAAAACAACAACAAAAAAAACCCCAACAACACCCCCCCCCCCCCCTTCAAAAAGCAAAACAATAAAAAACAAAACAAAAACCCCCGTCAGATTCTACGTATTTGAATGAATGAATTTTTATTGACACCCCAACACGAAAAATGCATCTGCTATTGGGTGACACACTATGGTAAATGCATAAATCAGGCACGAATAAAAAATACTATTGGAAGTTAAATCTTAAGGCAGAGATGGATTTTACTTGTAGAATGAGGACATCTAGTTTTCAAACTTTTACAGGGGAGCGTTAAATTAACAGTTAAATTAAAACACTGTGTAAGCTACACGTTTAGCCAGAACATTGTTGAAATGGGGGTACCTTCGGGTTTCCTCCTGTATTGTGCGTGTTATTGGTTAATGTATGAAACATTTGTTATCAGCGAACTACAAAATTGTGTTTAAAGGGACAGACCCTAGTTTCAACCCATGGAAATGCACACTAAGTTTAGTTAAAGGGACAGACCCTAGTTTCAACCCATGGAAATGCACACTAAGTTTAGTTAATCTACAAACCTGTAACACATTTGGATAAAGTTACAATTGAGTGAAACCTAAGTCTGTGACTTTAAAATGGTGAAATGCCCTCTAAAAATAGACTAAAACTCGACTGCATAACTATTACTTCTCAGGCGCACGTGCGTTTTTAAAAATATAAGAAATGCATTTTGTGATATTAAAAACACCGGGATGACCAAAAACACTTCGAATGTACGGAAATGGATAATCTAAACAATAAACTCTAAGTAAAGTATGATTTCAGTTATAGGGCTATAAAAGGGCAATAATAGTCAAAAATATGTATTAGTGCTTAAAAACTAGGATATGTCCCTTTAACGTCAAACACAGGGTTATTGTTGTATTAGGGGGTGGGGGTGATGGTGGTTTGTGTTCGTGGTCATCCTGGTCATTTCATTTCATGTTTGTGCTTATATCTAATTAAGGTTCAAGCACACTGTCGTGGGCACACATCTCAGCTATCTGGGTGGTCTGTCCAGGACAGTGGGTTAGTTGGTTAGTGAGTGAGTGAGTGAGTGAGTGAGTGAGTGAGAGAGAGAGAGAGAGAGAGAGAGAGAGAGAGAGAGAGAGAGAGAGAGAGAGAGAGAGAGAGAGAGAGAGAGAGAGAGAAGAGTGTGTAGTGGCCTTACACCTACCCATTGAGCCCTTATGAACTCGCTCTGAGTTGGAGCCGGTACCGGGCTGCGAACCCTGTACGTACCAGCCTGTAGTTCGATGGCTTAACCACTGCGTCACCGAGGTCAGTCATCCTGGTCAAGCAAATTTTCTTTTTTATCTCAATATATTTTCGGGGCGGCGGGGGTGGGTGGGGTGGAAGTATGATTTGACCCCTGTATAAACTTCGATCCCCACAGTCTAAACCTCCACTGCTAAAATGTCTGCACACGCGCCTGGGCAGACAATCCCATGCACAGTTGTTGTCATTTAATAAACATGGTCGTAGACTCCACAGAGATAACAAACTGAACATTTATAGTGTTACGCACTGTCTGACACTTGACAAAGTTCTCACTTTGTTTGGGACGGGATTTAACTCAGTCGGTCGAGTGCTCGCTTGAGGTACTTTCGTTGCAGGATCGAACCACCTCGATGGATCCATTCAACTGGTTGTGGGATTTTTTCTCATTCCAACTAGTGTATCACAACTGGTCAAGGGCCGTGGTATGTGGTTTCCTGTCTGTGGGAAAGTGAATAGAAAAGATTCCATGCTGCTAATGGGAAAATGTA